>NC_041332.1:8209336-8246505 GCF_004354835.1 Perca flavescens | reverse complement strand
CATTACCTGTAACCAAACAACTTACCATTCACATTAAACCAACATACAGATCAAATGCAGGCAGTCCAAGTGTTCTTAAAAACCAAAGCGATGCCTCTGGTGACAGGACCCTCTAAACTTTATGGTCCTCCCAAGTCATATTTGGGTGGGGTTCACCATTTGATACACATACACTAAGATATTATACTGACTGAAGCTTGAAAAAGCATGTTTAGACAATGTCCTTCCATTTCATTGTCCACATAAAGCATGTTCTACTCAACATTGTCCACATAAAGCATGTTCTACTCAGGCGACTGCACACACACACACATACACACACACACACAAAATAGGTTGGTAGATTTAACATTTTGCCACAAATAACTTCACTAAGTTGTACATGAGATTTAATTTACCTCTCCAACCTTGGTGAGTGGGCCGAGCTCTGGACTGGTCTGATTTGGGTGGCTGACAGCTGTATGGATGCACTTGCTCTCAGTGGTCAGCTGTAGAAGATGAAACAAAGAGACAAAAGGACAATAAAGAAAGTCCTGGGAACGTACTACTAGAGAGGATATTTGACATCTGAATAAAAAAAGAAGAAGACCTACCTCTTCAGGCTCATCAATTGAGGATGGGGGATTTGTGGCACCACAAATCTTTGGAGCCATTTTGTCATCAAGGGCCTGTAAAAAGGAAAAAAAACAAAAGATATTTTAGACCGTGGACTATGAAAACTATAATCTGATGAACACAGCATTTGAGGACTTCATTGTTTTTGTTCTACCAGTCTGTAATGGTCAGTATCATCTTTGCTATGGTGTGCTGGGTAGGTGGTATCGGGACTGGTGGTGCTATCAAACTGGGCAAGCTGGTGAGAATGCCAGCTCTGTGGGAAGGATGGATTTGGACAGTGTGGAGGCAGTGACAGACAGCGGATGAGAGGGACGCTGAAAACTATAAAGGACTACCCCTCTCTTCCTGTGTGTAGAACTGAGGCAGTTCAGGAGCATGTGTAGCCACAGGCTCAGTGAGCCGCATGCCTCAAAGCACTTAGGGGGCTCTTTTTGTACCATCAGCCATCAGACTCGTACATGTTATTACTATTTTATTGCATTTTATTGTTATTTATAGCGTATCTTAGTTATACGCAGCTTATTTATAGCATATCCTATATGAAGATATAACTTCTTCATATTTTTAAATTGTAGATGGGGAATTTGTGGTTAGCCTCAGTGCCAGGAGCTGACTTGTTGTAGCCCAGTATAACTAATAGGGTGCCTATCCATTACCTGTAACCAAACAACTTACCATTCACGTTAAACCAACATACAGATCAAATGCAGGCAGTCCAAGTGTTCTTAAAAACCAAAGCGATGCCTCTGGTGACAGGACCCTCTAAACTTTATGGTCCTCCCAAGTCATATTTGGGTGGGGTTCACCATTTGATACACATACACTAAGATATTATACTGACTGAAGCTTGAAAAAGCATGTTTAGACAATGTCCTTCCATTTCATTGTCCACATAAAGCATGTTCTACTCAACATTGTCCACATAAAGCATGTTCTACTCAGGCGACTGCACACACATACACACACACACACATTGAAATAGGTTGGTAGATTTAACATTTTGCTACAAATAACTTCACTAAGTTGTACATGAGATTTAATTTACCTCTCCAACCTTGGTGAGTGGGCCGAGCTCTGGACTGGTCTGATTTGGGTGGCTGACAGCTGTATGGATGCACTTGCTCTCAGTGGTCAGCTGTAGAAGATGAAACAGAGACAAAAGGACAATAAAGAGAAAGTCCTGGGAACGTACTACTAGAGAGGATATTTGACATCTGAATAAAAAAAAAAAGAAGACATACCTCTTCAGGCTCATCAATTGTGGATGGGGGATTTGTGGCACCACAAATCTTTGGAGCCATTTCGTCATCAAGGGCCTGTAAAAAGGAAAAAAAAAAAATATATATATATATTATCATAAATATCTTGAAGACAATATGTTCCTGTGTAGTATTCTGTGAAAAGATATCATGGCTGTATTGCTGAGTGTTTTGTGGAAAACATGTAGTCTCTGAAACAGTTCTCTAGCCACTGAACAGGCCACATGACTACAGTCTGTAGACTATGAAAACTATACTCTGCTGAATACAGTATTTGATTTCTTCGTTTTTTATCAATTGCCAGCCCACTTGCTAGAATGATCGCACTTCTAGAATAAGGGGCTGTAAGCTTTTACATGGAGTGACTTTTTAGTCCTTTTATAGTTCTTAGATTTGCTATGATTCTTTTAAATTACTTTTTCTCATGAATTTTCGTCAGTGCTGTTGAGTGGGTGGCCATCCACTAGATGTACCTAAACACGTATCAGTCACATTAAACCAACATACAGATCAAATGCAGGCAGTCCAAGTGTTCTTAAAAACCAAAGCGATGCCTCTGGTGACAGGACCCTCTAAACTTTATGGTCCTCCCAAGTCATATTTGGGTGGGGTTCACCGTTTGATACACATACACTAAGATATTATACTGACTGAAGCTTGAAAAAGCATGTTTAGACAATGTCCTTCCATTTCATTGTCCACATAAAGCATGTTCTACTCAGGCGACTGCACACACACACACACACACACACACACATTGAAATAGGTTGGTAGATTTAACATTTTGCCACAAATAACTTCACTAAGTTGTACATGAGATTTAATTTACCTCTCCAACCTTGGTGAGTGGGCGAGCTCTGGACTGGTCTGATTTGGGTGGCTGACAGCTGTATGGATGCACTTGCTCTCAGTGGTCAGCTGTAGAAGATGAAACAGAGACAAAAGGACAATAAAGAGAAAGTCCTGGGAACGTACTACTAGAGAGGATATTTGACATCTGAATAAAAAAAGAAGAAGACATACCTCTTCAGGCTCATCAATTGTGGATGGGGGATTTGTGGCACCACAAATCTTTGGAGCCATTTCATCATCAAGGGCCTGTAAAAAGGAAAAAAACAAAACATATTTTAGACCGTGGACTATGAAAACTATAATCTGATGAACACAGCATTTGATGACTTCATTGTTTTTATTCTACCAGTCTGTAATGGTCAGTATCATCTTTGCTATGGTGTGCTGGGTAGGTGGTATGGGGACTGATGGTGCTAACAAACTGCTAACAAAAGCTATAAAAATCATGTTCTACCTGGAGCTAGATGGAAAATGTACAGTATTTTGGTATGTGAAATGTTCTATGGTTAAAGCATTTCTTATATGAGAACTATCAATTTCAAAATGTCAAATTTCGACCACCTTGCATCTCCACGGCCAGTCTGAATCACCATAATTATAGGTGATCTCCTCTCCTGGACTTATGTCTCGAACTGCAAACAAACAGAGATGGGGCTTCCCTTGTACAGTGAGGTACTTCATCTTGGCATTAGGGTTCATATGGTCGTCATTTACAAGTCTGCCAAGTGACCCATTCTCTGTTGCTGCATCAACACTACAAAAACACAAGTAATATTTTCAAAACAATCCGTTTTTTTACTAATGCAATGTAAATGAACCTAATGTGAGAAAAGAGAAAAGAGTCATATAATTCTGATAAGATTAATCAGTGACATATATATACGTTACCACCACAGTTTTCCATTAAAATGGAACTCGAACATAAACACTTTGAGGAGGTCATGGTAAATGCTCCGTCTCCTCTCACATTCTTGCTTGCTTATTAGATCACCTCTGTATTCCAATAGAAAGTCTCCCTTTTCAAATGGAACAGAGGTGAAGATGCCACGACCTAATTCATCAAAGACAAAACAACAAATAAGTGGCAAAAAGTGATATGTATTAAAGTTGAATCATGATTAAACAGTCAGAAGATTCAACTTACCTTTTACAGCATTGATGTACTTGATGTCAAGTCCCACTTTGTCACTTTCAGCAGTAACATAAAATCTTGCATCATCCTTTGGATTAATGCGTCTCGCCGCTGCATGTTTACTGTTTACAGGTGCCACAGCCTAAATTACCAAAAGTGATTGTCAGGATTACAATGTTCACTGGGACAAGCATGATCAGAAAACAAAACTCTGGATAAATTAGTAATGTACAAGCCACATCTGGACAGAAGCCAAATGATGTGCTCATAACTGCACCACACATATTTTATTGATTATTTTAAGAATACATAAAAAGTGTAACATCTTTCTCACAAAATAACAGGCTGGTGGGAGTCTGTAATAGATAACAGGAGAAGGGTGACAGTTGCTTTAATCTCCAGCTGTGCTTGACCACATTCAGACTAAACTTCATCCTGCCTCCAACTGATTTTGTTTTCTGATGGTGTAGAAAGTCACTGACCACACAAGGTAATTTCTCTAATCAAAAACAAATCGAGCGAATCTCTAGTAGGCTTCATAGACCATGTTGCTCAGTGTTACCATCCAAAAATAACAGACAGGTAGCAAGAAAAAATGTTTTAACTAACAGCAGCTGTGTTCTTTTCAAAGATAAAATCTTAAATTGATACAGTCTGTCTGATTTCTCTTCTCTTTATATCATACGCTCTACATTTTCTCTTTCTTCATGTGACAGTAATGGGATTCACATTGTGTTTTTGGGTTCAAAGTCCTTTAAATTTGGTTTCTTTGGTCAATATGAATTACAGATTATTATGACATTAAAAAGAACCAGGGCATGAAATGTTATCACTGTGATGCTTCTGGCATTAGATCGGTTTTAGAATTATTCAAATTAACATGCACCTGACTGGTCAAAGAATGGTCAAAAGTATGTAAAACTACAAGAGAAAAGGCAGTCCCATCCCTCTACAAGTTTACTAGATTCAACATAGTCATATATTTGGAAAGTAGTCTAAACCCAGACATTTGCAGGAGGCTCAGTAAACAGGTGCTGTTTGCTATAGAAACCATGGTGCTTTATACTACTGCCTCTGTCCTCAGCTAACTAAATGAACAGTTCTTTGAAATAACACACTGCACCAGATACCTGTCAGGTCTGTTTTCCCTCATGTTTTGTATATTGATCATTGTGGTTGGTTACTATGGGTACCAATTAATTTATCTTACAGGTTTAGTACACTAACAAAACATCATAAACACATTACATTTATTAAATGGCCTGAAAGTACTCCTATTAATGATAAATCTTCCAGCCTTCCTGTGTCACTGCAACTTCATATTTAAACAAAATAATGTTGGGCTACTAAGAAAATATAAGATTCTCTAAAACAAACACAATGTCTGTGGTAAAAGTTAAGGCTTCCAGGTCCAGACCTCAGCAATTACAAAAGCTACAGGTGGATACAGACAGACAGTTACATAAACTTGTTAATCAACTTAGTACTTACAGAATAGGAAAACCAAAGATGATATCAGTACATCCTCTTAGTTCTTTTTGTTCCAGTTCCAAAAAAAACGAGCTGCCAACTAGCTGCTTTCTAGTCCTCCTCTCCTGTCCTCTCTGCAGACATCCACTTCACGTAAATGCTAAACGAGGCTTAACGAGCAGGGCATGTGGCTACGTCCTGCTTGTTAAGCCATGCCGTAGCCACAGCTCAACTTAACCTAGCTAGCTTTCATTTTAAAAACAAAACTACCAAATTTGACCTGCTGGCAATGTTGCTTCTGTCCTCATCTCTACCTGCTGTCCTCCACAGCTTTAGCCTGAGGCTTAATGAGCAGCACATGTTGATAGCCAATTAAGCTAGCTCAGCTAACATTGCACATGCTTGTAAATATAGCTATACATTTCACAGTAATATCTATAATATCTATTTACAATATAAACATTACCTGTATGTATTTAATCCTCTAGTAAGTCCATGACGTCTAGATGCCGCTTCCCAGGTGTGGTCCATTTAAGTTTTAAACAAAAACGTCTCTGGGCCATGCTCCGGGCATGTCTGGGCGGAGCTTCCAGTCGACCTCCGTTTGGCCCCGCCCACGCGCGTAAACCAGCCAATCACAAGACAGCCCGCCAAAATGCACCGTGTGTATCAGAAATGTGTATGAAACTGCAATATAAAACCCAGCAGTGGCGTCGCTGTTCTGATACACTGGGATACACTCAAAATCAGGTCAAGTGGTAAATGAGGACTTTCAAAGAAAAAGAGAATTTATGTAGTTTAGACACTACAGAATGCAATTCCGCTCTTTGATTTATGAGGACTTTGGCATAGTCCCCGTATTACCCTTAGGTCCGTGGAGCCCAGGTGAAATGTCTGGCGTGTTGTCCGTGTAAAACACACACACACACACACACACACACACACACACACACACACACACACACGCGCGCTGCGTCCCCCTGCTGCTTGGTTCTCCGTCGAGGTGTTGTGCTCCGATCTGCGCCACCACTTGTTTGACTGCACTTGCTTCGGTCCGTCACCGTTAGCGATCCTCCAGCCGTCTGCTCGTCTCCGTGTCCCCTGCCCTCCGGTGCGCCTGCTTCTCTGCGGTCCTCTGTCAGTGCTGCTTCTCGTCTGTGCTCCCCGTCCGTGTCGCTGCCCTCTGTGGCCGTGCTGCTGTGCTGGGTCTCCGGTCCCCCTCGCCCCGCGGTGGGGGTGGCGCGGGACTATCCCTCGCTGTCTGACCGTCTTCCCCTTCTTCCCCTTCTTCCTGGTTGAGCGTCTCCACAGGCCTCGCAGATCTCGACCGTCCTCTCGTCCAGCCTCACCTCCGGTCCTATCCTCGGTCCTATCTGCCACCAGTCCCGCGCCACCTGAGGGCCCCCATCTTACCACGCCCTTGCTCCTCACTTCCTCCCTCTTTCACTGCTCTCTCCTGTGTCTTTTTTTTGGAGTTTCTCGTTTGTCCCTTTTTCACTGCTCCCCAGTTCCTACCACACCTGTCTTTCATCAGTTCATTACTCTAGGCATGGTTTTGCGCACCTGTCTTTGATCAGCCTATCAGTCCAGGCTGTGCTGTTCACAGTCAGAGGAAGGAGGCGGAGTCCAGCAATACCTACTGGTGTTTATATTTTTTACCCCACCATGAATACAATTATTCAAGCATCATAGTTAAAAAGGCATGCATGCAACACATCACACAGGCACAGAAAACTGATCAAAGCATGCAAACACCAAAATGCATGTGCAATTTGTTAATTAAAAACACACAGGCACAGCAATTCACATGCAAAAGTTAAAATCAATGTCACACAGAGTTATTACTATATGGTGAGATTTTTCACATTTGACAGTAGGACACTTAATGCAAAGTTAGCATTGTCCAAAATGTCTTTGTCATGACTACTTAACACTTGACATTAATCTAAACATAACCTGTCACCTCGGTACTGCATTCACTGTCGTCAAACTGCTCTTATAACTTTTAAGAACTCTTAATGACAAGTCCAAATGGTTCAACTTTACTTGGGGTTATGGATATTATTCATGACACCGTCATATAAGCATTTGATGATGAAATCAAACTTCATGACAGGTTCAAATAGTTTCACTTTACTTGAGGTCAAGGAAAAATATTCATGACACAATTATGATGCTCTCATTACAGCCAATGTAAAAACCAACCTCTTAATGACATTTTATTGTAATGTTAACACATTAAGCTATATAGTTTATTAAAGTTCATTACATATTTATGACATAAATGAGTTTATGTTGTCTAGGTTAATGTCAAGTTTACACAGATTGTTGTCCTCCCTAAAGTTTTTAACTCTGCCCAAATAGCTGAAGAAGTCATGTGACGCTTCCAAGGAAAGGACATTATTTGGCTGCATGTTGTGAGGTCTGAATGTTTTTTCAAATGGTAAGCCAAGGAGGTTACATTTTTAACTCAGTTTGTCTGTACGTCTGTTTCTTTCTTTCTTTTTTCTGTCTTTCAACAGAATTACAGAAAATGTACCGGCCCCATTTTCATGAAACCTGGTGAAAGGGTGTAGATCGGCCCTAGGAAGAAACCATTACATTTTGGAGCGGATCCAAACTACAGTTAGGATACACAAATTATTTCTCACTTTTATTAACATTGTGAGATAGGGCATTTGTGTTGCATCTATGTGGTGTCGGAAAAAAAATCAGAAAAATTTGTTTCAGACTGGCAAAAATCTCACTCCATTAGCATTGTGAAATAGGGCATGATTTTTACCCCTTCTTTTGTTCCATGTCCATGTTTAGTTAACACTAACATGCATGTGAGTTTCTCACACCTCAGTGTTCTGCATTTCTCTGCAAAGAGAAGCAACCTGACCACAGAGAGAACAGAGAAGAGACAAACTAAGAAAAAACAATGATGTCATTTTCCATTCCCCTCTTATGATTAATACTCTGCTCTTCATTCTGTTCAATGTAACTGCCTCATGGTTCACAGGTCAAATACATTCCTGTTCCATCACTACACCTGCAGACTGTGTGACATCCTGAATCAGTGCACATAGAGATGAACTGTCTGTCTGTTTTTCTCTTCTCTTTATGAATGCTCTTTTCTGGTGTCGGTGGCACACTCGTTAGGGCTTGCGAGCCAGCCTATGAGTAGGATAACGTTACGTTTTGAGTGGATGGCGAGCATGAGACGCCGAAATCAATGCCAATGAGATTCTGAATTGTAAGTTTACTTTTAAGAAGTTGCCAAATGGTTCCATTGACAAGACCAAAGTGATCTGTGTGTTTGGTCGTTGTGAACTGAGCTGTCATCGCAGCATGTCCAGTCTGAAATAGCACTTGATGGCCAAGTACACAGCTGAAGTTAATTCCCCGCCCCCTCGTCAAAGCCAGGCGACTAAAGCACAAAGCAAGCCGATCCACTTTTCAATGTTGAAAAGAGCATTAAAATGAGAAAAAAATAAGGGGACAAAAAGAAATGAAGGGACATTTAGAATAGATCAAAATATGTGATTAAGTGTGTGTTAACTATGACATTAATGTGATACATCGCGAATAAATATTTTAATCGTACTAAAAAACAGCACTAAAAACAACAAAAAATTATGGTATCGAGGGTGTGTGCTTAAATTTGTCTCTGGCATGTATATTAATGATCCAAAGAGGAAGGAAATGTAGTCTTTATCAGCCTGATATCTGTCTTCTGCTTACTGACAACAGAGGAGAGGCATCTTTAAAGACGACGTCTGTCTTCATTGTAAGTAGAAACAGTTTATTGATTAGTTTATTGATACTGTATACCTCCTGTGTACATTATTTTATCTGCTGACATGTTTTATTGTCTCACACAGAGAGATGAGAGGAGCAGCTATGAGTTTAACTGCAGCAGCGAGTGGATTTGTTGTCTTCCTTCTCTCTGTGTCAGGTACTGTATATCTACAGTTACATTCATTCTTTAAAAGAGGGATTCTGGGAAAATGGGGGACTGAAGGTCATTATGTGTGAATAAGTGGATCAGAGTTGTGTGAAGGACAAACTTCCCAGAAACGCTACAAATATTTGTTTTGTTTACAATTTTGATAGTTTTTGTGTGAATTGGATATCAGCAGGATCTTCTCTTGTGTTGGCCAGCATCTTTGACTTTTTGTCTTTTGCATGAAGTAACTGTGTGCTAAACACTTTTACATGCTGTAAACAGAGAATATTGTGGCTTTTATTCAGAACTGTTCCTTCCTCACTCTGTGAAAACATATTACAGTTTAATCTGTTCTAAAGACGACCCCTGTTGTAGAAACGACAGCTAACTTTTATCACGGTGAAGTTTATTTTAAAGTAATACTGGTCAGTGAAGTCATCTCATACCGTCTCAACTTCTCTTTGTTCATCACACATCTGAGCCCGATGACCTCAGTGTTCTGCTTTTCTTTTTAGTTTTCACACTTACCTCAGCATCAACCTGACCACAGAGTGAACAGAGCGGAAACTAACCAAGAAATTTAGAAATTCATATACTTGCTGTTATCCCTAATAATGTATTATGTATGTATATTAATAAATATCAACTTTTCAACTTTCAACCTATTTAACTATTCCGTTGTGTTTAGACTTGTCTTTGCCTGTTAACTTTGGTTTAATTCTGAAATAACTTGAAAAAAGTAACATAAGAATTATTGTTAACAGGAGGTAGAACGTTAAGTTAAAACATGTATGTTATGTATAATTCTGCTCTTTCCTAGAAGAGTCTGTAAAATGTATTTTTTGTTAGCATGTAAGAAGCACTTCTTAGGCTTATTTTTGCTAAACAATTAACACATACTGTATATACATACAATAAAGTAACACATATCCCTATGTCCCGAATATGATAAAATAGGATAAAACTTGATAAAATCCTAAAATACAGATAAGTTAGACAGATGCATCATGGGGAACTTTTTATGACTTTTATGATTATTGAGGATTTTTAAGTTTGTCCAGGTTACCTTTCCCTAGATCATGTAGGTAGTACTGATTGTTAACTGAAGTTTTTAATTCATTGTGCTCTCTGATGTTCTCTGTGTTACAGTGATACAGGGTCAGGATGGCTTGAGAGTGACTTACACCTCTACTCAGATCTGTGCTGTTAAAGGATCAACAGTGAACATACCCTGCAGCTACACATACCCATCCAGAATAAATGGCCTTGTTACCAAAGTTGAGAAAAGATTCTGGTTTACTGAATTAAATAATGGTGAACCTGTGGATCTGACAACAATCTCAGAGTACAAACAGCGTGTGCAGTATCACTCTGAAAACAAGGACTGTACTCTGAGAATCTCAGACCTGAGAGAGAGAGACTCAGCTGTGTACAAGTTCAGGTTCATAACAAACCATGGTGCAAAATATATTGTTTTACCTGGAGTCACTCTGTCTGTTACAGGTAACAATTCAATCTACATTATTTAAAAAAATACTTTCAAGTGTTCAACATGTTATGGAAGTTGTGTGTGTGGGGTGTGGGTGGGTTCAGTCTAAAATGAAGACTTCTGTTATTTTTATTTTTATTTTTATTTTTATTTTTATTTTTATTTTTATTTTTATTTTTATTTTTATTTTTATTCAGGTCTCCAGGTGCAGGTGATCAGATTACAGGTCTATGGGTCCCCTAACCAGTCAGGTCTGAAGTGTCAGAGCAGTTGTCCTCTACCTGGTCATCCTTCCTACATCTGGTACAAGAATGGACAGAACACCTACACATCTAATTGTTATTCAGACTCCTTTTATCCTGAAGACAGCGTTTCCTGTGCTGTAAGAGGACATGAGGACTTCCCCTCTCCTTCAGTCTGTGAGTTTACTTACAGTCTTCCTCTGACATAACACCATCTAGTGGAGCCTTTAACTTTTTGTACTGTACTTTAAAGGTGCAATATGTAATATTGTATGTAATACTGGCAGCTAGCGGTTAAAATAGTTACTGCACTACCAATTCAAAATACTGGAGAGTCGTTTCCCCCGCCCCCTCCTCCCCAGACTCGAAGTTCACAGAGGTTGCCAGGCTGAGACCGCAGCATTCACAACAATGTTGCTAGACGCTTTTCTCACATAGCCAGACGTTACTCCACAGCACAGCGGAGTAGCTAACGGTAGAATTACGGCAACAATCGCTAAACACACTGCAAACTCACAGTCCTCTCTTTCCGATTTACAGCCCCCCTCTCATGGCTTAAAATAACTCACCGTTGTCGGCTGCAGCCGCTGAACTACACGTTGTAAGCAGCCGTGGCCCGCTTGCCTGGTCCTCCCGGTAACGTTAGCTAGCAGTTAGCAGGGTTAGCATGGCGGCGTTAGCCAGGACCAGTCGGGATCACTTTACTGGCTATGTCTCAATTGTTTTTGCGAGTAACCAACTCGGTTATTCTAGCTATATAATTCAATGTGAGTACACAAATGTTGAAATGACAAAAAATGCTTATCCCTAGCAGCTGTGATAAATTAGCCTGAAGCTAATGCTTACCTGTTCAGGAGAAAATAAATGCGTCCTTTTGGGCTCTAAGCTGTCTCCATCTTTCAAATACAACTCCAATATTTACCAGGGGGTTGTTACGTCTCTGGTCACGCAACTGTTAGAAACATGCTGTTTTCTTTTTTAATGTCATGTAGAATCTATCTCCGTTGATCCTGTTCGTTTGTTTGCTGCTTTCATGGCTGTACTTCCGTTACAGCTGTAGCGTGCTGGGTTTACGTTTTTACAGGTATATCTGGCAACCCGGCCTGCCTGTCAAACTGGGCCGTTGATAACAACACACAGATCAAAACATAAACATAAATTCCGTCACGGAATGTAAATTTCAAAAAGAAAAAATACTGACATTAGCATTGTTGTCAGAAAAGATAGTATTTCAGTTTAACATGTTTCCTAAATATCTGATGTGGCACTGGTGTCATTTTTGGATTTATTACAGTACAAATATTACATATTGGACCTTTAACTTCATGTAACTCTGTGATATTTGGGGATTGTGCAGATTTGTATGAAAACCAAATCACTAATCAATGATCTCTTAATTCCTGACCTCACTGTAAAGTAAAGCTGTAAATTAAGAGCTCACACTGGAAATTTATCAAAACAAGATTTGTTAACATGTCCTTTTTTCAGTTTTCATTGTTAAAGTGTGTCATTTAGTCATCTTGACCTTTAATTAAAAAAATTAAAACACTTAACTGACCCAGGTTTAAACAAATTTTTTTTTTCTGGTCTATCCACAAACATGAGTGAAAAGAATGAAGTCAGATGTTCACAAGTCCTGAATATTTACGAGTTATTAGTGTTAGAAGATCTGTCTGATTGAGTTTCTTTGTGGAAGTGATGATGTCAGAAAATGTCATGGGAGGAAAAATCATTTCAGAAATATTTTCATTATTTAATGCCCTTGTGTATCTTATTAACCAGCAGAGGTCATCAGTAGACATGACAGTGTCCAAACCAAGGGGGTAAGCTTCGCTTCAGAACACGAACCTCCTATGGCGCCATTTTGATGCTACAAAGCCATCACCTCTCGTTAGCATTCCATTGACTCCCATTCATTTTGACGTCACTTTGACAGCAAATAACTTTACATCTAAAGACTCTATTTGTCCATTGTTTATTTCTAAAGAAACACGACAATGTATAAAAGGCTCCATTACCTTGTACCTCACGTTATGGCTCCACAGCAGAGGTTTTTGTAAAAATAGGCTAACGATTGTGTCTTGACCACGTGACTTACTGTGGCATAGCAGAGGAATTATCGTATAGCACAGGAGAAGCCCGCACGCAGTTTGGACTTACATTAACTGTTTAAGTTTAATTACTAATGTTAACTAACATTTTAGTTAGCAATAATTAGCCTGTGCCCATATTATATCCCAGCCCGGTCTCACGGCAGTTCGTTATATAGTTACGTTATTTTAATCTATTAAGTCGTGGACAGGTTACGTAAATTACTTTTTTTCCGTGTAGCGATTACGAAATTGAAAGCATTTCAAGTCCCCGTTGTTGTGTGCTCCTGCGCCCGGGGATCGCGTACCGCGAGTGGCGGCCCGTCCCGTTGTTGTGGCCGGTGTGTGGCGCCTCATTTCCCCGTTGTTGCGTCCCCCAGAGCAGGTTTGAAAAGCGTGACCTGTACACCTTGAAAAGTCGTTGCATATACACGAAAAAAAATGTCAAAATCGTAACCTGTACACAAATTTATGAATCAAAATAACGTGACTATTACACGACCTGGTGTGAGACCGGGTTGTATATCCTTACATATACCTACGCTCTCCGTCTCTGTAAGATTCGGAATGATTTAGATTTCTCTTGTCACAGCTACCAGAAGACTTCCAACTTTCAGACAGGTTGCTCACGTCACATTTATGTCTTCAAGCTCAGTTGGAGGCTGCGCAGTAACGCTCAGCCATCACCGGAAAAGTGTTTCTAATATCCTTCACTGGTCTCCGTCCAGAGACATGGGATCTGTTGGTCCATTCATATATACTGTCTATGGTCCAAACACACTGAACCTCAATCATTTCCTTGTTTACTCCGCTGAATCAGTAACAAAGTGTCAAACTAGTAACCATGGTAACAGGACACCATGTTTCTAATTTAGAGGAAACTCAAGCTCCATCACCCACTTTCTGTTTCTGTTAACTATTGTCCACTTAAGTTATGTTCCACCGGGAAAATAAACTTGTCTTTAAATTAAATTTTGAATGTGTTCACATAAGATAAACTTTTCAGGCATTTTCTGACATTCTATATTTTAATTCAGTTCTTGTTAGACAGCTGCACTGAAGTTATTAATTCATTGTGCTTCCTGATGTGCTTTGTGTTACAGTGCTAAAGGGTCAGGATGGCTTAAGAGTGACTTACACCTCTACTCAGATCTGTGCTGTTAAAGGATCAACAGTGAACATACCCTGCAGCTACACATACCCATCAGCTGTAGGTGGAGTTGATACTACAGTTGAGCAGAGATTCTGGTTTATTCAACAGTTTTTGGATCTGACAACAGTCTCAGAGTATTCAGGTCGTGTGTATTCTCACTCTAAAAACAAGGACTGTACTCTGAGAATCTCAGACCTGAGAGAGAGAGACTCAGCTGTGTACAAGTTCAGGTTCACAACAAACCAAGGTGGGAACTATGTTGGTTATCCTGGAGTCACTTTGTCTGTCACAGGTAACTTTTTATCCAAATTTTTTATAATGTAAGTGTTCAACATGTTATGAAAGATACTTCTGTGTATTATTTTGTGTGTGTGTGTGTGTGTGTGTGTGTGTGTGTGTGTGTGTGTGTGTGTGTTGACAGTTCAATCTAAAATGAAGACTTCTGTTCCTTATTTACATATTAAGGTCTCCAGGTGCAGGGAAGCAGATTGAAGATCTACAAGTCTTATAACAAGGCAGATCTGAAGTGTCATAGCAGTTGTCCTCTAACTAGTCATCCTTCCTACATCTGGTACAAGAATGGACAGAAGATTGATGGACAAACATCAGATTCGTATTCAGCCTACTTTTATCCTGCAGACAGCTTTTCCTGTGCTGTAAGAGGACATGAGGACTTCCCCTCTCCTTCAGTGTGTGAGTTTACTTACAGTCTTCCTCTGACATAACACCATCTAGTGGAGCCTTTAACCTTTTGTACTGTACCTTAACTAAATGTAAATGTGATATTTGGTGATTTATTTTGCAGATTTGTATGAAAACCAAACCACTAATCAATGATCTCTTATTTCCTGACCTCACTGTAAAGTAAAGCTGTAAAATAAGAGCTCACACTGGAAATTTAGCCACACAACATTTGTCAACATGTCCTGTCTCCGTTTAAAATATGTAATTGTGTCTTTATTTCACACTTTTCTTCGTTGAAATGTGTTATTCAGCAATCTTGACCTTTCATGTCAGATGCAAAACACGTCATGGGTAAAGGTTTTAACTTACATTTTTTTATTCTGGTCCATTCACAAAACATGACTGAAAAGAATGAATCTGTCCATTCAAGTTTCTTTGTGGAAGTGATGATGTCAGAAAATGTCACAGGAGGAAAAATCATGTCTGACACATTTTCATTATTTAATGCCCTCATGTATCTTATTAACCAGCAGACAACAGACATGACAGTGTCCAAACACACTGAACCTCAATCATTTCCTTGTTTACTCCACTGAGTCAGTAACTGTGTCAAACTAGTATCCATGGTAACAGGACACCATACATTTTTACAATCTGAGTTTCTAAAAGGGGTGATAGAATGATAATGTAGGGTATTTCACACTGTTCCTTAAGGTCTCCTAATGGAGTATGTAACATTGGTTGGGCTGAAAATGGCTTGGTTGATATTTTACTGTCCCCTTATGCATCCCTGTGTTTTGGCCCTATTTGTAACAAGAGCTTTTCTTCCAAATATGGGATGCTCATGAATATTTAGATGAGCTGCGTGCTGATTGGTTGAGCGAATCCCCGTACACACACATTAGAGACGCGCGCTGATTGGTTGAGCGAATTCCCATACACACACATTAGAGACGCGACAGAATCTCATATTCCAAACACTGCAATGTTTCATTACCAAATTCACTTCTGAGACTTTTTATGCGAGAAATCAACTATATAATGCTCAAATATGGGCCGTTTTACAAAAATTGATGGCTAATTGCAAATTTGGTAAGACGTGTCGGACTTTAGGAGCTCCACACAATCTGACGAGAAAGCGGCAGCCTGCTGGGCTCCATACCCAGGGCAAAGTCACCCTTTGTGGCTTACAGCATTACCGGGGCTTGGCCGGCTGCCAGCACAACTATAATTTATTTACAGTTTGAATTTTGTCACGCCACTTATATAACATCTACCCCAATGTGTCATAAAGCTAACAATGGTGTCAGATTTCAATGTAATGACTTTTTTGTGAACACTAGGGGTTTTGGTAGCTGCGACTATCCCTTGAATCCTAGCTATGTGTAGCTACAAATCATGGATAGAAGCTTCATTTTCGGCGTAATTTGAGTATATTTACAGTTTGAATTACATCACGCCACTTATATAACATCTACCCCAATGTCTTATAAAGCTGACAATGGTGTCAGATTTCAATTTAATGAATTTTTGTGAACACTAGGGGTTTTGTTAGCTGCGCCTGTACCTTCAATCCTATGTGTACAGATTGCGGCTAGTTAGCTTAATTTTTGGCGTAATTAGAGTAAATTTACAGTTTGAATTTCGTCACGCCACCTATATAACCTCTACCCCAAGGTCTTATAAAGCTAACAATGGTGTCCGATTCCAATTTTATAAATTTGTGTGAATTTCAGAGGAATTCTAAGAGGAGGCTAGCTAGCTCTCATTAACTTACATTTTTTTATTCTGGTCCATTCACAAAACATGACTGAAAAGAATGAATCTGTCCATTCAAGTTTCTTTGTGGAAGTGATGATGTCAGAAAATGTCACAGGAGGAAAAATCATGTCTGACACATTTTCATTATTTAATGCCCTCATATATCTTATTAACCAGCAGAGGTCATCAGTAGACATGACAGTGTCCAAACACACTGAACCTCAATCATTTCCTTGTTTACTCCACTGAGTCAGTAACTGTTAGCTAGTTAACTAGTTAGCTTAATTTTCGGCGTAATTAGAGTATATTTACAGTTTGAATTTCGTCACGCCACTTATATAACCTCTACCCCAAGGTCTTATAAAGCTAACAATGGTGTCCGATTCCAATTTTATAAATTTGTGTGAATTTCAGAGGAATTCTAAGATGAGGCTAGCTAGCTCTCATTGATAGAGCTAGCTCCATCCAGCCGTAGGCTCTATCAATGAGACTCGCGGACAATTTCGCGTTTATTTCACTGATCGTTTGTTTGAATAACTCAACACATAACTACACACACACTCGCTGCCCGCGCTCTCAATCACACACACCGGCCATTTAGCAGGAAGCGGGTAGCTGCAGGCTCAGGAGCTCTGTCCAGGCAGCGGCGTTTGGTAGTCCATTCACCCACAAAACGGTGACTTTGCGCGGGTATGGATTGCCGTGGGCTGCCAGCCTTGACGGAGCTCTATCTACCTCACAGCAGGCCGGGGTCTGTGAAGGAAGGCAGGTCGGGCGGTGAGGCAGCAACACAGGCAGCACCGGCCGCTTAACTCTGACACACAATCGGACAAAATTTGCAATTAGACATACATTTTTGTAAAATGGCCCACATTTGACCTCTGCATCGTTGATTTCTCGCATAAAAAAGTCTCAGAAGTGAATTTAATGGTAAAATAGAAGATGAACAATGTATACAATTTCTGAGATCTGCACAACCTAGATTCATAAGACTAACTGATCTCAGGTCAGTTGCAGCCTATGCAAATGTTGGGGCGTGACAAAGAGAGAGACTAGAGCCAAATGAGGAGGAGCCGCCGAGTTGACGTCAACTAGGCGGCTTGTTGAGATTTGCCCGTTTTCAGAAAGTTTCAAATTGTGAGATTTGCAGAGGAAAGAGGTGTCAATGGGATTTATAGGTGTATGTCCTAGTTACCCACTAAACTGTCATTATTCAACTATGACAAAGTAAAATCGGTTTTGCATTCTATCACCCCTTAAAATAGAAGGAAGTGAAGTTACACCACTCACTTTGTGTTTGTATGAACAAGGGTTGTTTTAAATATTTTCAAGTTCTCTATGTTTTCTCCTCCAGATGGTCCAAAGCTTCCCTCTGTGTCAGTGAGTCCCTCTGCTGAGATAGTGGAGGGCAGTTCAGTGACTCTGACCTGTAGCAGTGATGCTAACCCAGCAGCTAAATACACCTGGTACAAGGAGAAGTCAGTCTATAAATATCTAAGTAAAGGACCACAGCTCGTCTTCAGCTCCATCCGGTCCTCTGACTCTGGACAGTATTACTGTACAGCTGAGAACGAGCTGGGGACGAAGACGTCTCAATACAAATTAATTGACGTGAAATGTGAGTGAAACGACTCATTTAATAACAGTATTACTGTAAAGCTGAGAAGGAATTAAGGAAATACATCAATATAAATGTGTGAAACGTGAGTAAAACAAAGCTAATTTAAAAACCATCATGCAACTAATGACAACTTGTTAAATCTTTATTAGCCACTCCAGTGTTTAGTTGACCATGTTCTTTCTTCAGTTCTGCCTGTTTCCCAGTCTGCTGCTGTAGTTCACTGAGCTGCTGCAGTAGATGATGAAAAGACAGTTTGATTTACAAATGTCTCCCAGATCTGTACGGATGTTCAGGGGATTCAAACCATCAGTGATCCAGAAAACCACCTCAGGCTTCTGTCCTGTTCTCAGTCCAACCCTCTTACACCAAATCTGCTCATCAATAGTTAATCAGCGCCATCATTCCAGTATTTACATCATATATCAAACATATTGTGTGGTATAAGTTATGTCTGTTTCCCCTCAAAAATATGGAACATTCTTCTACTCTCTGGTTAGAATTTAATGTTTTTCACTGAAGTGGTCCCAACAAAGAGATCAGCCTGCTGCCAGTCACAAACCACCTCTAAAAGGTTTAGATGCTTTTACACACAACTATTACTCATTTCAACACAAGATGTAGAAGAAATCCAAACTAATTGTTGGTTGTTTTGTTGTAGCAGGAAAGTTTCTCCAATTTCACCTGCACAAACACATGTTTAATGCACCGGACATGTTAATAGCTAGCAGCCCATAACTGGTTACAATAAAATAACATTCCCTGTGTGCATTTCCAGACTGTTTTTCTGTAGGTGTGTTCAGGGAGGAACCTCCATCATGTCAGAGGTGGATGACACTGACTGACTGATTAACAGACAGTCTCACCTGGCAAAGAGATTCATCAATCTGATCCTACTAATGAGGTGTATCACATATCTGTCTATATTTCCAGGGAATTTAACAATGATAATGAATATCATCAGGCTGACTGTGGTGGTCCTGATGCTGATTCCTCTGCTGCTCTTGAGTCTGTGGGCGAGGTAAAACCAGAAACATCCATCAGTTCAGTCACCGCTCTTTTATTTTCTTCTACCATCTTTCAGTTACTTTAGATTAAGTATGATAAATGTCATACATTCTGTATTTGTTGTTGGACTCAATCCAGGAAGAAGAAAACTCTGAGCTCCACCACTGGACCACATGGACCTGTAGAGATAGAGGTGAGAGAGAGAGAGAGAGAGAGAGAGAGAGAGAGAGAGAGAGAGAGAGGGTATTGACATAACTTCCCCATATATCACAGTTATAATAACTTGGCTCATACACGCTGTGAAAACTAAAGAAGGGGTGACATCAATTTATGTTTAAAATACAACTGTCTGAGTAGAAACCAGTAATGTATTTGGCCATGACACAATATTTGCAAATAATTTACATTTAAATGTGAAATGTTGTTTTTATTAACTCTTAGTATATGCAGTTTTCATGAACAAGGTCCTCATTTTGTCATCTCTCCCCATCAGTTAGACTCTTGTCCTGCGTATCAGAACATCTCAGACACTGCAGCACAGACAGAAGACCCAGAGGAGCAGGAAGACCTGGTGTGAAGTCCAGTCAGGTTAGAGCCTCCTGCATCAAATAAAACAGGCCCACTCCAGATTTACAGTCACAGTTCCATCCATAACTTTACACCAGTTTCATGTGATTTTCTGCAGATGCAGCTGAACCAGAGACTGGACTCACCTGATGGAAACAAAGTAGTACGACATTGAAATATCCCTGAGGAGAGCGTGGCTGTGGAGGGTGCGGGGGAAGTGGATACATTTACCTTCAACTCCAGAAGATTTTATTGTCAGTTTTGAGTATCAGCAGCAGGTAGGAGTCAGCAGCAACATGTAGCACAACGTTTAGAAGAATGTGGTGTTGGCAGCTTGAACTGAATCATGTCGAGGTATCAAACATGATTTATTGTTCAGATCAGCTGATGCTCAGGTGTTCTGTGACTTACTGATGTATATGCAAGCTTATTTTCTACTGTAGAGTTAGTTTTAGGCCATGTTATGCTTAAGGCTAGGAAGGATGCACTTCATTTAGTGATGAAAATGATTTGATTTTGTATGTGTATCTTAAAAAAGTAATTATTTTGTACATTTTAAAGTTCATCTGAAAATGTTTTGGCATGGGTTAAGTGGGAGAAAAAGAAAAGAAAAAACAAAAATGATGTGCAACATACATTTTTTATAATATCTTATTTTGGTTGCTGGTGTCTTTGTTTTGCTTATTTTGCTCATATTTTTTTTCTTTTTTAGTTTTTTCCCTTTTAGGGTATATCATATATATATAGTATATTTATATAGCATGCACTGTGTATATAATTAGGCACACTTCAATCTTTTTTAAAGTTAACTGGGCTGAGCCTTCTGTTGTGTTTTGATTTCAATGATTGCATAGAAAGGAGCTCATGCCTTTGAGAGTGGAATATGCTTCAGTAACTAATGATTAACTGTGCTGTATGTAATGCATTTTGTTTTTGGACTTGATTTGCAAATGAATGAATAAAATGTAAAAACAAAAGAGTTAGTCATTTTATAGATATTAAGGATTAAATTATGCAAAATGTATTTTTGAAATTCTACGTAATAAATAACTTTTCCAAACTCCTGAGCAGCCTTTGGGTTTGTACCTGTCCTGGTTGACAGAGCCAATAAAGTTGGTTCAAATCAGAGACAGTGAACTGAAATCATCACTTATTACTCCATGTAAGGTTTAGATTTTCAAACATAGAAATCAAACATAGCAGTAAGCCCAGTAAGAGCTTCCTACATGTTACATTTCCCAAGTGTTCCTGTCTGATTCAAATAAACAGCTTCTACAACAAGTGAAGGAGCTGTAAAAAGGTTTATGTGTAAATGTGAAGCCTTTTCGGAATAAAAGTCCATAGTAATAATACCACTCTCTAATTATGAGCCTTTCTTCAACTAAAACAAGTCGATTTAAAGAGTTTGTTATTGTTATCAAAGATGTCGGTCACCAATGTGAACTATTTGTCATGAATCCCCGGCCGTGACACTTGTGAGTGATTGTGTTTGTGTTGTTTGTCTTTACGTGTAGTATGCTTGGGTGTGGTCTGTCTATTCTGTGTGTGTGCGTCTACGTCTATCTCTCCTCTGGCAGTGGGTTTGGGGGCGTGCCTGGCCTGGGTCTTCCACACACCTGGTACAGATCCAGTCACCACACCTGAACCTCATCCACTCGTCTAAAGCGGTACTTAGGAACAGCCAGACATCCAGTCCCTGCTGGATTGTTATGAAGTAGGGGAGACCGGGGAGATTGGCTCATGCCTGTACTTCATTACTGCTCTTCAGGTCCCTCAACAAGCTGGTGTCTGATCGGCCCAAACAGTGGGATAAGTTCCTGCAGCCCACCATGTTTGGCCTCCAGACAAAGAAGCAGCTTACCACAAAATACAGCCCTTTTTATTTGATGTTTGGGAGGGAGGCCAGGTATCCCTCAGAGGTGCCAATTGAGTGCACTGTAAGTCACTAATGTTGCCATACATCAAGTGAATTAGTTTTCTTTTCACCTATGTGCTGTATTTCCTAACTGAGATTTGTTGCAGGTAAATGAAGACCAAGTCAGCAAGGCCATCTCTAATGAGAACGTCTGTGAGGGGCTGAAAAAACAGAAGGGAGTTTACAGAAAGGTGAAAGATAACATGAAGGCAAGCCAGGACAGGGTCCTCAAGAGAAAGACAATGGTCGGTCTGGAAGATGACTTCAGGGTGGGGGACCTCGTGTTGAGGAAGAATGTCAGGCAGGAGCAGCGTAAGGGGGGAAAGCTGGAGGCGGACATGATGGGGCCCTACCACATCCAACATCTGGAGGGCAAAAGTGCTGACCTGACCTCAGAAAAGGAACTGAAGGAAAATCAACATAGACCAGCTGACACATTATTTCCAGTCAGAGAGGATCCCTGCAAAGTTGACTAAGGTGTTGGATCCTTCTCCTCTGGCTGGTCCACAACAGACACGCACAGACATACACAGCACCCACACATCCACCACACCTGCTACACCACCCGCAACATCACAGCCAGAGCCTTCATCACAGAAGCCCCGAGCTCCATCCAAGGATGCAAGAACATGTCAGTAAAAACAAAGTAGCTCCACATCATGCTTGTTGACACAATGCCACACTGTAGTGTTAGATCATGAATAGCTACCTCATGATGGTGGGCAGAAAGTGTGGAGCCCTCATTATTGATTCTTATGCCATGACGTCCGTCTGGCATGGCATTGCTAAAGGTTTAAGATGGGTAAGTGGGGATTCTTGAATTTTAAATAGAGTGACTACTCATGGATTGTCTGTCTTTGTAACTTCATACATTTATTTTGTTCTTCTGTATGTGTAGTTGGAGCTTACACAGCACGATGTGGCAGAAGGGGCTGTATGTCACAATCACCACTGGACTCATTGTAAGTCATGTTAAATGTGGTTGTGACACAAGATACCATCTGGTGTATGATGGGTCGTCATTTTTGTTACCATACATCATGTACATTAAGGAGAGGAGAGCCGTATACTTGGACCCATTTGGGGCCACACCGGACCAAATCCAACACTACCAGGATGGGACAAGGTAACCTCTTCTTGGCTCAAGTCAAGTTGTCATGACAAAGACATCTCAGACAATGCTAACTTTGCATTAAATGTGTCATAATTTACTGAATGACACTTAATAACAGTCATGAACTAAAAATGAATCCTTCATGTTCATGAACGGTTTCCTGTCATAATAATGACATGTCAGTCAGTGTCATGTCAGTCTTATGAACACTCCTTCAAATAAAGTGTTACCTACACGAGAGCAGCCTTCCTGGAAGCTGTGCAGCTGAAGGAGTTTCTAACTAATTCTTAATAAATTAAATGTCCATTGTAAAAGTCTTAAACAAATAGTTTCACTCATGAAATGTGAAAATAAAGAACCAAAAGTGAATTTAAATGTGAATGAACAATCAGGGATGGATGGTAAAATGTCTCAGGGTCCTGATTCAGTATCTGTGTGTGGCCCATTCAGGCTCCATCACTCTGAGCTCTCCCTCCACTGTCTGCTTTGAAGGCTGACTCCACCCAAACTACAAAGAGACACATTTTCTCCTTTACCTCCTGTGGTATCTAGACATGCAGGTAGTTTATCTTTTATTTGGCTGCATGCTGGGAGGTCTTAATGTTTTTTCAATTAGGCCAAGGAGGTTATGTTTTCGACTCGGTTTGTCTGTACGTTTGTTCCTTCCTTTTTCTGTACTGGCATACTTTTACCCCTTGTCTTTTTACATGTCCATGTTTAGTTAACACTAACATACATGTGAGTTTGTCACACCTCAGTGTTCTGCATTTAGCATCCTGACCACAGAGAGAACAGAGAAGAGACAAACTAAGAAAAAACAATGATGTCATTTTCCATTCCCCTCTTATGATTAATACTCTGCTCTTCATTCTGTTCAATGTAACTGCCTCATGGTTCACAGGTCAAATACATTCCTGTTCCATCACTACACCTGCAGACTGTGTGACATCCTGAATCAGTGCACATAGAGATGAACTGTCTGTCTGTTTTTCTCTTCTCTTTATGAATGCTCTTTTCTGGTGTCGGTGGGATGTTGGTGGTGAAACAGGTTTTCTAACAGGTCAATATTAGTTTCTTACTCTCTTTTTTGAAGTTTATTGTTTGTAAAACAACATAACTTTATTGTGTTGTGGGTACTGTATGTACTGGCATTTGGCTCTTCCTGCATATTAATGATCCAAAGAGGAAGGAAATGTAGTCTTTATCAGCCTGATATCTGTCTTCTGCTTACTGACAACAGAGGAGAGGCATCTTTAAAGACGACGTCCGTCTTCATTGTAAGTAGAAACAGTTTATTGATTAGTTTATTGATACTGTATACCTCCTGTGTACATTATTTTATCTGCTGACATGTTTTATTGTCTCACACAGAGAGATGAGAGGAGCAGCTATGAGTTTAACTGCAGCAGTGAGTGGATTTGTTGTCTTCCTTCTCTCTGTGTCAGGTACTGTATATCTACAGTTACATTCATTCTTTAAAAGAGTGATTCTGGGAAAATGTGGGACTGAAGGTAATTATGTGTGAATAAGTGGATCAGAGTTGTGTGAAAGGTAAACTTCCAGAAACGCTACAGATAGTAGTTTGGTATACAATTGTGGAAACTCACCAGATGTTATCAGTTTTGTTTGTTTTGGGTCAGTTGGATTTTAGGAGGATCTTCTCTTGTGTTGGCCAGCATCTTTGACTTTTGTCCTTAGCATGAAGTAACTGTGTGCTAAGCACTTTTACATGCTGTAAACAGAGAATATTGTGGCTTTTATTCAGAACTGTTCCCTCCTCACTCTGTGAAAACATATTACTGTTTAATCTGATAGCTCGCTTTTATCATGTTGATGTTTTTGGAGGGATATTAGTCTCACAGTAAAGTCATCACATACCGTCTCAACTTCTCTTTATTGATCACACATCTGAGACCAACCCTGCTAGTTCCTTCTGTACTCTCTGACTTCATTGTTCTGCATTTCTCTTTAGTTTTCACACTCAGCATCAACCTGACCACAGAGTGAACAGAGAGCAAACTAACCAAGAAATGTGCTCTAATAATTACTATTATCTGTAATCCATTATTATTCATTCATATGCATGGTAACCATGGTTTAATTCAGAAATATCTTTAAAATCCTATTAGTGTTTAATCTCTTCTATAGATGACCCTGGTTGTAGAAATGACAGCTCACGTTTATCACAGTGAAGATTTTTGGAGGTATATTAGTCTCAGAGTGAAGTCATCACATACCGTCTTAACTTCTCTTTATTGATCACACATCTGAGCCCAACCCTGCTGGTTCCTTCTGTACTCTCTGACCTCAGTGTTCTGCTTTTCTTTTTACTTGACACACCTAACGCAACATCAACCTGACCTCAGAGTGAACAGAGTAGAAACCTACCAAGAAAAGCAAAGACTGTAATCATTATCCCAAAGTATGTAAAGTATGGTATAATCGTTATGGCAACGGCTGTTGTGTGCATGTATGTCTGTCGGGACTATTGTAATGTCCCAGGAACCCGTTCATGTCAGTTTATCACAAAACACCGATGAATTGGTGAGTGGGAGGCGACGCGATGATTTCCTGGTTAGTCAGCAATGGGTCCTCATTGGCCACGCCTCCAACACATCTGTCTCTGCCGCCACTTCATTCAAACACCAGTTAATCTGGAACACCAGAACCCACCTGGACTACTTAACCTGTCACCTCGGTACTGCATTCACTGTCATCAAACTGGTCTTATAACTTTAAAGACATCCTGGGGCGTTTTCACACCTACCTCCGGTCCGGACTTTTAGACTTTTCAGTTTGATCCGAACCAAAATTACAGGTGTGAAACCTCCCCCGGACCACGGTCTGGATCAAAAGACCAAATTCTGGTCCGATAAAAACAGGTGGTCTCGGTCTGGACCAAACTGAACCATGGTCCGGTTCGTTTATAGTGTGAAAGCATTTTTTGCATTGTTCGGACTAAATACAAGAAGCTCTGGCAGGCTCTCCTTGTGTTACAAGACCGGGGAAGCTCCTTAAAGGAATAGCTCGGTGCTTAGTGTGTAAGCTACATGAGAGAGTGTGTGACGGTGAATGTGCTCAGAGCAGACAGCTGTCGGCTATCAGAGCAGAGAATACATCAGCAACATTCATTCTTTAAAAGAGGGATTCTGGGAAAATGTTGGACTGAAGGTCATGTGGAAATAGGTGGGTAAGTGTGAAAGGCAAACTTCCCAGAAACGCTACAAATATTAGTTTTGTTTACAATTTTGATTGTTTTTGTGTGAATTGGATATCAGCAGGATCTTCTCTTGTGTTGGCCATCATCTTTGACTTTTGTATGAAGTAACTGTGTGCTAAGCACTTTTACATGCTGTAAACAGAATATTGTGGGTTTTATACTCAGTGAAAACATGTTACTGTTTAATCTGTTCTAAAGACGACCCTGGTTGTAGAAACAGCTCACTTTTAAATCACGGTGAAATTAATTTTAAAGGAATACTGGTCAGTGAAGTCATCCCATACCGTCTCAACTTCTCTTTATTCATCACACATCTGAGCCTGATGACCTCAGTGTTTTGCTTTTTTCAGTCTTCACAATTACCTCAGCATCAACATGACCACAGAGTGAACAGAGAGGAAACTAACCAGGAAATGTACAGATTCATATACTTATTATCCCTATAATGTATTATGTATGTGTTTTAAAGGTCGTAGGGGTTTAGGGGGGGATGTTGGTATAAAATATATAAATATGGGTAAGAAAGGACCAACAACGCCACCTAGGGTTTGATACTGAGGCCTAGGACCTCTTTAAAAACTACAACAATTAAAAACTAAAAGTCAAAGATTAAAACAGGTCCTTTGTACCGGGGGAGAGCAGTAAAACACGGTGTATTTAAAACAATGAGTAAAAACAAATAGGAGTAACACATTTATTTTAACAAAAGGATAAAACAATAAAAATGACTTTAAAAAAAACAAACAAAGATTTAAAAACTAAAAATCAAACTAAAAACCAGTCCAAACAGAACAGGAGTCTTGACTTTAAAATGTCCACAGGGTTCTGCTGGCAACCAGTTTCCTCTCCTTGTGCGGCTTTCCTCGGGCATAACCTGTAACAGAAAACTGCGGCCAGTAACACGTCCTTAGCAACTGCTACCACTTCATGACGTTTACCACCACCTAACACCGGTCTAAAAAGGGACTTATGCGGGAAGGAGAGGTTTCACTCTCTCACACTTTTTGCCGCTAGCGGACGGTGTTTGTGTTTCTTCGCTGTAGCTTCAGGGCTCTCTAAGGTTGTCTTTCTGTGTGTCTTCATCTGATCTCCTGTCAGCTTCACCACCTGTTCCAAATGCCCTGTCATATCTCAGCATCTTCACTGGTGTGCTCTCTCAGGCCTCCCTCATCTTCACCATGGCCTCTCCTTCTCCCATGTGCCCCTCTCTCCTGGCTCCTCTAAGGTCCTGCCCTTTTTATACAAGGGCCAATCAACCCCCTCTCACCCCCAGGCGAAAGTCATTAGCCTGATTAGGCCTGCTAAAATGTTCACTGGCGGAAGTCAACATTAAAAACACCACACATTTCAGAATAAAAGCATGCACTATAAAATATAAAAACACAGCAAATCCAATAAAAGCATGTACAAATAAAAATAGACTTCTGCCCTGTGACATATGTATATTAATAAATATCAGCTCTTCAACTTTCAACCTATTTAACTCTTCCGTTGTGTTTAGACTTGTCTTTGCCTGTTCACTTTGGTTTAATTCTGATGTAACTTTAAAAAAGTAACATAAGTATTATTTTTAACAGGAGGTAGACTATAAATTAAAACATGTATGTTATGTATAATTCTGCTCTATCCTAGAAGAGTCTGGTAAATGTATTTTTTTGTTAACATGTAAGAAGCACTTCTCAGGCTTATTTTTTCAAAACAATTAACACATATATTTAAATACAATAATTTAACACATTTTCCTGTGTCCCGACTATGATGAAACACAGATAAGACATTTCATTTGTATTTAGACATCTGCTCTATCCTAGAAGAGTCTGTAAAATGTATTTGTATTTTCTTGTTGACATGCAAGAAGCACTGCTCAGGCTTATTTTCACAAATGTTTTTTTTAAATTAAATAACCAAAACCAAAACCAGAAGTAACACATATCCCTATATGTCCCAACTATAATAAACTATGATAAAACCTGATGAAATTCTTAAATACAGTTAAGTTAGACAGATGCTTGATGATGAACTTTTTATGACTTTTTTAATAGCTGCAGATAATTGGTCTGATAATTGAGGATTTTTAAGTTTGTCCAGGTTACCTTTCCCTAGATCATGTTGGTAGTACTGATTGTTATCTGAAGTTATTAATTCATTGTGCTCTCTGATGTTCTCTGTGTTACAGTGATACAGGGTCAGTATGACTTGGGAGTGACTTACACCTCTACTCAGATCTGTGCCTTCAAGGGATCAACAGTGAACATATCCTGCAGCTACACATACCAATCCAGAATAAATGACCTTGTTACCAAAGTTGAGAAAAGATTCTGGTTTACTGAATTAGGTAATGGTGAAACCGTGGACCTGACAACAGTCTCAGAGTATTCAGGTCGTGTGCAGTATCACTCTGAAAACAAGGACTGTACTCTGAGAATCTCAGACCTGAGAGAGAGAGACTCAGCTGAGTACAAGTTCAGGTTCACAACAAACCAAGGTGGGAAATATATTGGTTCACCTGGAGTCACTGCAGGTAACATTTTTATCTACATTATTTAATAAATCACTTTCAAGTGTTCAATATCTTATGAAAGTGTATGTGTTGGTGGGTTCAGTCTAAAATGAAGACTTCTGTTCATTATTATTATTATTATTATTATTATTATTAGTAGTAGTAGTAGTAGTAGTAGTAGTAGTAGTAGTAGTGTCCTTATTATTATTCAGGTCTCCAGGTGCAGGTGAGTAGTATAAAGGTGGTGGGTTTGCGCGTGCATGTGTGACGTCATCACACGCACGCGCAAACCCACCCTGTAATCTGGTCATATGAGCGTGCATGTAACGTCGCGGGTGCCCGTTGGTACTCGCGGTCGCCATCTAGTGGCCGAATGTGGTACTGCATCTAATCGTTGCTGGTACTCGCGGGCGCCATCTAGTGACCGAATATGGTAGTGCATCTAATCGTCGAAGTTGCGCGCGCATACCGCGAACGTAATGACGTCGCGGTCGAACGTCGTCACACCGCGATCGCCATCTAGCGGCCGAATATGGGAGCGCATCCCGTCGTCGAAACTGCGCACGCATCTAGCGGATGTGATGACGTATGTATAGCTGGCGTCATGGTTTATGTGGGGGTGAGGCATTATTTACATTTTGTAAAAAGGTGTTAAAACGTCTGATAGACCAATGGTTAGCTGTTAAGAAGGGTTTGCTATTGGTGGGTTGTAAAAACGCCCTACAGGGTGTGGTTTGTGGTGTTTAAAAATCCCTTGTTTCAAGGCTGACTGCTCACTTTTTATCCACCATTTTTAGCTGTTCTGGTAGCTAGCTTGTTTCCACGTTTTTCCACAACAAAAGGCCAGCTGGAGTTTCACTTTTTAATTCTTCTAGGTGCAAGCAAAGAGGAATTGTTTTTCAGCCATGTCTTTCCACGCATTTGGACAACAATCTGGATCATCTTTTGTTGAAGAAGGTGAGACATCTAGAATAGGACCCACTACATTTGGTTTGAGCCTAGCCCACCGTGAAGAGTTATGGGGATGCGAAGAGCCTAATACTGGAACAACAGGCAGTTTGAGTCAGGCTCCCAGAAAGAAGCGATTCCGTTCGAGATCTTTCCTACAAGCATGACTGAGTCATGTACATCTGATCTGGAATATGTTGGTGTCAACGGATACAGTTATTCAATTCGCTACAATGCTGGATACGTGACATTAGCTGTTTACACTAGTGTTGCTGTGGAACTATCTAGCAATGCCAAAACAGCCTGTACAATCTCTGTGAAAGACTGGGGCCTTTTTTTCGTGATGTCGTCTGTCCGGATCTTGACAATCCGGGCTTACCTGAGCTGGTGTATGTGTCTCAATGGGATAGTCGCAATGGCTCCAGTATCTATCGTGTGGAAGCAGACCGTTTCACTAGACCTACAGAGGATTTTATTTTCCTTAGCTTGTGCAGTGAAAGGGAGAAGTTAGTTGCTGCCCGTGGTCATGAAGAATGGAAGTTAAAACCGTATCCTGTATCTAACGATGAATACAACAAATGGTTTAAAAATGTGTTCTTTATACAATGGTGTGACTGGGAGATTTTGAAGAAACAGTTTGATACCATCGACTATGTCATCAGAAGAGACAAAATAAGGAGTTCTTATGAGAACATAAGAAAAAGATTGATATTTGGGAACACTGACCAACAGTCTCTACCCCTGCCACGGAACCTCTATAGACCTAAAATCATCAGACACAAAGACTAGCAAAATGGTGGGTCTATTTTTAAGGTGCTAATTATTTGCCCAAAATAGTTAAAATGATTTTATTTTTATTTATTTTTTTTTGCTACTGTGATTGTAATGTGTTATTTTTTTTTTTTCTTCCCAGAGGATCTGGAGTGGTTTCATTCGACCCCCCACAGGTACGCCTCCTAACACCCCTGGGCTATTTGCACCCCTAAAGGCATCCGGATCTCCTCAATCCCTTTCATCATCGTCATCATCGCCACCTCTATCGCCGAACACTTCCTACCATCCCCACCTACACCTCCCCTGCCACCATCTCTATTGTTTGGGGCACTTCCCCCTCAGACATGTGCATATCAAACAACCCCCTCAACATATGCTACATTACAACAGGGAGGTGTTGCTGATTGTTCGGACACAGAGGCGCCTGATCAGACGGATGGGGTGGTGTCATCTTTGTTTATAGATAGCGTTAAAACAGCGTCTCTACATCTTCTTAACATTGTTCTTTACAAGTATTTGGAAGAGCTTTGTTCGGGCTGTCAGATCAATCATCCAAGCCAGAATCAGCATGCCTGTTTAGAGGGGCTACCAGAACACTTCTACACTGTCCACTTTGAACAGCTTATGAAAAGACTCCTTACTGATAAATTCATTGGTGTAGTGCAACGTTTTCTGTCCTTGAAACATCTCACCGCTGATGAGGGTAGAATCAGGGGAGTATCCGAAACAGTTTTGTACGAGTTGAAAACGGCTGAAGATGTTACGACTAAAATCAGTGCTATGTATGACTCTATGATAGGGGACGACGTTGTCAAAATAGCGAAATTAGAGAGATTGGGGACTATTGGCGCGATTTATATGCAAGAAAAAAAAAACTAACCGTGTGAAAATATGGGGAATTGTTTAGGTGTAATGTATAACCATATCAGTGAGCGATATCACGTATCGCATTTATCTGGTATTTTAGATAATGCCATTGCTAATAATGTGAACGACGTTGAAAAATACCAATGTAAGAGTGCTGATGTAGATCGTACAGTTGTGAGTAGGTTAGAAAAACTGATGGTGATTGTAAGAAGACAACATAATACCCTCCTTGGGAGGATCTGCTGCAGATGTTATTATCAATGTTAATGACACGTGAGAGTATAGTGGACACATTTTGTGACGTCATAGCCAACATTACACGCAATTTTAAGATGCTGAAAGTTTATCACCTACTTACTATGTATACAATGCTTGTAGATACAGTGAGTTTGTATGTGCAAGAAAAACAGTATACTGATGTCTTGCAGGATTTGCAAAAACTAAATATATTCATAATCAGTAAAAAAAAGCAATGTATCCGTGATTAGCCAATATGCTGTCTATGATAGAACGGGTTTCACTGTCTTCATAACTGTCCTATATATGACTGTGTGAGTGTGTTTTGTAAAAAATAAAAAGAATTACATAACTCTAATGTGTTCACTTGTGTTTTAAATGAATCATGGAGAAGGTTATGCACAAAATATACTATGATCCGTCCCACCCAGGAGGGTTGGGAGGAGTGCAGCGGCTTCGTGATTCCGTCAAAGAATGTACTGGCTTGTCTCCAACTATCCCCACGGTTAAAAAGTTTCTGCTGAGGCAGGATGCGTATACACTGCACGCTCCTGCATTGAAACACTTCCCAAGAAACAGAGTGATTGTTAATGGTATCGACAAGCAATTCCAAGCTGATTTGGTCGATATGTCTGAATATTCATCGGAAAACGATAATGTGCACTATTTATTGACATGTATTGATGTGTTTTCTAAATATGCCTGGGTAATATGTCTTAAAAACAAATCGGGTCCTATTGTGACAAGTGCCTTTAAGGAAATATTGGAACAAGGACGATACCCCAGAAGCTCCAAACAGACGCTGGAAAAGAATTTTATAATAAGGTTTTTCAAAAATTGATGACACAGTATAAAATTCACCATTTTTCCACATCGAATGAAATAAAATCAAGTGTGGTTGAACGTTTCAATAGGACTTTCAAAACCAGAATGTGGAGATATTTAACGGCTGTTAACTCACGCCGTTATATTGAGGTAGTACAAGATATGGTTGCTGCTTACAACGCTGCATACCATAGGTCAATAAAAATGGCTCCGTCCTCCGTATGTAAAGACAATGAGAAAACTGTCTTTAACACTCTGTACAAACTGAAACCACATGGAACGGTGCTGTTTAAATTTCAGATGGGGGACACCGTTAGGATATCAAAGCACAGAGGCATTTTTCGTAAAGGTTACCAACAGACCTTTACAGATGAGTTTTTACAATATCAAAACGTATAGGTAGAACTCCTCCTGTTTATATACTGAAAGACAATAGCGGGAGCCTGTGACAGGTACCTTTTACGAAGCAGAGTTACAGGCTGTAATTGTAGACAAAAACAAAGTGTTTAAAATTGAGAAAGTGCTGGCTCGAAAAGGAAATAGGCCGTAAAAAGCTTGTACTTGTGAAATGGCTAGGATGGCCTGAGAAATTCAATTCATGGATCTCTGAAAAGACATAGTTGATGCAAGATAAAAGAGAGGGGTCAGTCTTGTAATATTAATCATTGTGGTTTGTTAGTGAAAGGTGTTGGAGCCATGAATAAGAACGGATTTTTTGTCACGCTGCCTAGTAATGCCTCACAATTAGTTTATCCAAATAATAAGATTTGGCAATTCAGAACAAAACTGGCTAAACCGATCATATTACAAACACCGTATGAAGTTGGTCTTATTGAAATTCAATACCCCAGGATCTGGAATAGTTTCACCGAGAACGATGCCAAGATTGATTTCATCGACACGAAAACGAAAATGTACAACAAGACAAGGCTAACAGTTGGTTCTTATAATACAATCGCCAGCATTGTTAATGAATATAATATGAAATGTGCTGCTAACACAGCCCTAGCCCACATAACTATGAGCCACAACCCTATCACTAATAAGATTCTTTTCACGGGAGGAGACGGATGGAATATTGTGTTTAGGGGACGTCTGGCCGAAATTCTTGGGTTCATACCAGACTCTGTGTTCGAAATACACATTGGCCCCCATTTAAAATGTTCAGCTCCACACCCGGCCGACATCCATGGGGGTCGTTATAATATATTTATTTATAGTGACATTGTGGACTACCAGCTAGTCGGTGATAGTCATGTACCCCTGCTCCGTTGTATAAATATCTCTGATGAGAGCAAACGTATGCCCACTCTGAGTTACGACAGTCCTCACTACACATCGTTGTCACGCTCGACTATTACTGATATTCAGATAGAACTACGAGGGCGATCAGAACCAACACATCCCTTTCTCATACGGAAAAGTAATTGTCAAACTACATTTTAGACCTGTGAAACATCATTAAAATGATGAGGAAAGCGTACACAACCGATGATGGAAGATATATGCACTATTACATGAATCAAGCTGGTGGAGAGTTGCCGGGTTTCATAGGTGCCAGCACACAATATGGGCATGGATTAGGGGGGATATTCAGAAATTTATTTCGAATGGCTGTTCCACTTTTAAAAAAGGGGTTTAATATAGCCAAACCCCATCTGAAAACAGCAGCAAGTGGTTTTATTGGCGATGTTGTGACTAATGTCAGGAACGCCGTGGCATCCAGACAACAGGGCAATGGGCTCATGGTGTACAGACGCAAAGCATTAAAAAGAAGCCCGCCAGGATGTGGGCGTAGCCGGACTGTGAACAAAAAGCATAAAAACACCACCAAAAAACAAAGAATTCTCAAAAAGAAAGCATCTGTCAGTAGGCGCAGAGCTCCGAAACGACGCTCTCTGAAAAGACATATTTTAATTTTACAGAATCAATCATGGCGTTTATTCATAATCAGTCCGAAGAGTGTGTGAAGACCGAATTGGACCTGTTTACAGTACCGTACACACAAACATCTATCGAAAAATCTACATTTGTAGAAATCCCACCAATGTCAGCTCTAACGGACGGAGGTCCTATTGAATTTTTCATTTCGGCTAGCGGAGAGGATTATCTCGACCTTAACGATTCATACTTGTATACACGTGTAAGGATTACAAACCCTGATGGCACATTGTTGGCTAACGCGCGCCGATGTAGGTTTTATAAACTATCCTGGATGCAGTCTTTTTCACAAGTAGATATAATGTTGGGTGATAGACTGATCACACAGTCTTCAAATCACGTATCCTTATCGATCCGTTATAGAATGTCTTCTGAATTATGGAAAGGACACATTGGCTACGCAATTTAGCACAGGGCTATTTTGTAAGGACACAGCGGGCAAAATGGATGAGACCTCTATCACAGGCGATAATTTGGGGTTGACACAAAGGGGTGAATACACATCCGAAAAAGCCGTATTGTTGAATTAATAGCACCAGTACACGCAGATTTGTTTTTTCAAGAAAAATTGTTGCTAAATGGTGTGGACATGTCTCTGAAATTCATACGTTCAAAAGATGACTTTGCACTAATGACCCTGGAAATGTCCAATTCGCTGTGAAAATAATGTCTGCTAGTCTATTTGTCAAGAAAATATCAGTGGCACCAACTGTTAGACTAGCTCATAGTAGGGCCCTACAGCATACTAATGCAAAATATGCTATTGACAGAGTAGCTCTAAAAACCTTCTCAATACCTACAGGCACACGTGTTTGCAACCAAGAAAACCTATTCATAGGACAGATTCCTAAATTTGTAGTCATAGCTTTAGTAGATAATGAAGCATACACTGGGTCGTATGCCCATAACCCCTTTAATTTTGGAAACTATAATACAGAATTTATTAGCCTTTATGCCGATGGACAGCCTCACCCAGCCCGTCCTTTTCAGCCCCTTTTTCAAAGAGGGCAATATGTACGGGAATATTATCAACTGGTTGAATCAACAGGACGCCATTTAAAAGACAGGTCACTAGCCATAACACGAGAGGATTTTGGGGCTGGTTATACTCTATTTTGTTTTAATTTGGAACCTGACGGTGGGGGCTCAGGAAATGTTTCACTGATTAAGAACGGTAACGTTCGCTTGGAAGTTCGGTTCAGAAATCCACTTCCTAGGACTGTGACCCTTATCTGCTATTCAGTTTTTGACTCTGTAATCGAAATATCTAACAGACGGCAAGTCCTATTGGACCACTACTAAAGATGAATACAATAGAACTCACCAGCGTCCTTAGAAAAAGAATGAATAGAGACACAAATTTCTTAGGAGTAATACCATGCGATCATCTCCCAAAAACAGTTGTTTGTAAATTACCCGCCATGCTCGTTGTAAATACACAGCCCAGTAATATGCCGGGTGAACACTGGCTAGGTATTTACATTACAGAGAACAAGCATGGTTTGTTCTTTTGATAGCTTTGGACATCCACCTACCTTTTTTTCCGCAGGAAATTGGCAATTTCCTCTTAAAGAACTGTGTGGAGATGTACCATTCAGCAATCCAAGTGCAAAATAATTATTCTACAACATGTGGCCAGCACTGCGTCTTCTTTTTATGTCATATTCAGAAAAAGATTCCTTATACAAAAGTATTGAGCATGTATGGCACTAATCTTGTATGCAACGATACAATGGTCAGCCATTTTGTTAGCAGTATACACCCCGTTGTGTGTCACGATCAGAAATTTAAATGTGTACAATGTTCATGTTCCACCTATAGGTAGAAATTGTGTAATGATGTTTCTTTTCAAAAATAAAGAATGTGGAATATACTATTCTTATAATGCCTTAATTTTTTTTTTTTTTTTTTTTTTTTTTAAAACAAATTATACAGAAAAAAAATGCATTCAACAGATAAAATTAATGTAAAACATTCATTTAATGTCACCTGTTTACATACAACACAGCATTTTCACGTAGTCGAATAAAGCCAAACACATGAATAGAAAATTTATGTAAAACACATTCATTTTATGTCACATGTTTACATACAACACTGACTTTTCATATAGTTGAATAAAGAAAACACACCTCAAATAGAAAACACACCCTCAATAGAATAAAAACAAAACAAAATGAATGAAAACACATCAAATAGAAAACACCCTCTCAATAGAATAAAAACAAAATAAAAATAGGTTTTTTAAAAAAGTAAAATATAAAGTAGTGTAATAATAGAAATAGGTTTTTAAAAAAAAAAAGTAAAATATAAAGTAGTGTAATAATAGAAATAGGTTTTAAAAAGTAAAATATAAAGTAGTGTAATAATAGAAATAGGTTTTTAAAACAAAAAAGTAAAATATAAAGTAGTGTAATAATAGAAATAGGTTTTTAAAAAAAAGTAAAATATAAAGTAGTTAATAATAGAAATAGGTTTTTAAAAAAAAAAGTAAAATATAAAGTAGTGTAATAATAGAAATAGGTTTTTAAAAAAAAGTAAAATATAAAGTAGTGTAATAATAGAAATAGGTTTTTAAAAAAAAAAAAAAAAAAAAAAAGTAAAATATAAAGTAGTGTAATAATAGAAATAGGTTTTTAAAAAAAGTAAAATAGAAAATAATAAAAATATGTTTAAAAGTAAAAAAAATAAAGTAGTGTAATAGAAAATATAAAAGATTAAAAACTAGACCAGCGAGTCTTAGCAATGGGTGGTGTAATACTAAATGTTCTAGGAGTACTAGTTGCTCGTAAAGCAGATGGTGTACCATGTGTAAATACAGGGGCCATTCTTATTGCTCTAGGAGTGCGAGGGGTTCGTGGAACAATCATAGGCGTTTGTGTATTAGTTTCAGATGATGCAACAGTTTTAAAAGCCTCAATAGAACAGCGTACCCTCGTGTTTGGGATTACGGA
>NC_041332.1:8161842-8208836 GCF_004354835.1 Perca flavescens | reverse complement strand
CCATTTTTTATTGGACCAAAGTTTAGTCTTTTGATCCAGACCCGTGGTCCGGGGGAGGTTCACACCTGTAATTTTGGTTCGGATCAAACTGAAAGTCCAAAAGTCCGGACCAAATGAGGTAGGTGTGAAACTTGTAGGATGTCTTTAAAGTTATAAGACCAGTTTGATGACAGTGAATGCAGTGCCGGTGACAGGTTAAGTAGTCCAGGTGGGTTCTGGTGTTCCAGATTAACTGGTGTTTGAATGAAGTGTGAGAGACAGATGTGTTGGGCGTGGCCAATGAGGACCCATTGTTGACTAACCAGGAAATCATTATAATGCCTCCCACTCACCAATTCATCAGTGTTTTTGCGATAAACTGACATGAGCGGGTTCCTGGGACATTACAATAGTCGACAGACATACATACACACAACAGCTGTTGCCATAACGATTATACCATACTTACATACTTTGGGATAATTATTATTACAGTCTTTGCTTTTCTTGGTAGGTTTCTGCTCTGTTCACTCTGAGGTCAGGTTGATGTTGCGTTAGGTGTGTCAAGTAAAAAGAAAAGCAGAACACTGAGGTCAGAGAGTACAGAAGGAACCAGCAGGGTTGGGCTCAGATGTGTGATGAATAAAGAGAAGTTAAGACGGTATGTGATGACTTCACTCTGAGACTAATATACCTCCAAAAATCTTCACTGTGATAAAAGTGAGCTGTCGTTTCTACAACCAGGGTCATCTTTAGATGAGATTTAACACTAATAGGATTTTAAAGATATTTCTGAATTAAACCAGGGTTACCATGAATATGAATGAATAATAATGGATTACAGATAATAGTAATTATTAGAGTACATTTCTTGGTTAGTTTCCTCTCTTTTCACTCTGAGGTCAGGTTGATGCTGAGTGTGAAAACTAAAGAGAAATGCAGAACAATGAAGTCAGAGAGTACAGAAGGAACTAGCAGGGTTGGGCTCCCTCCAAAAACATCAACATGATAAAAGCGAGCTATCAGATTAAACAGTAATATGTTTTCACAGAGTGAGGAGGGAACAGTTCTGAATAAACGCCACAATATTCTCTGTTTACAGCATGTAAAAGTGCTTAGCACACAGTTACTTCATGCAAAGGACAAAAGTCAAAGATGCTGGCCAACACAAGAGAAGATCCTCCTAAAATCCAACTGACCCAAAACAAACAAAACTGATAACATCTGGTGAGTTTCCACAATTGTACACCAAACTACTATCTGTAGCGTTTCTGGAAGTTTACCTTTCACACAACTCTGATCCACTTATTCACACATAATTACCTCCAGTCCCACATTTTCCCAGAATCCCTCTTTTAAAGAATGAATGTAACTGTAGATATACAGTACCTGACACAGAGAGGAGGAAGACAACAAATCCACTCGCTGCTGCAGTTAAACTCATAGCTGCTCCTCTCATCTCTCTGTGTGAGACAATAAAACCTGTCAGCAGATAAAATAATGTACACAGGAGGTATACAGTATCAATAAACTAATCAATAAACTGTTTCTACTTACAATGAAGACGGACGTCGTCTTTAAAGATGCCTCTCCTCTGTTGTCAGTAAGCAGAAGACAGATATCAGGCTGGTAAAGACTACATTTCCTTCCTCTTTGGATCATTAATATGCAGGAAGACCCAAATGCCAGTACATACAGTACCCACAACACAATAAAGTTATGTTGTTTTACAAACAATAAACTTCAAAAAAGAGAGTAAGAAACTAATATTGACCTGTTGTTAGAAAACCTGTTTCACCACCAACATCCCACCGACACCAGAAAAGAGCATTCATAAAGAGAAGAGAAAAACAGACAGACAGTTCATCTCTATGTGCACTGATTCAGGATGTCACACAGTCTGCAGGTGTAGTGATGGAACAGGAATGTATTTGACCTGTGAACCATGAGGCAGTTACATTGAACAGAATGAAGAGCAGAGTATTAATCATAAGAGGGGAATGGAAAATGACATCATTGTTTTTTCTTAGTTTGTCTCTTCTCTGTTCTCTCTGTGGTCAGGATGCTAAATGCAGAACACTGAGGTGTGACAAACTCACATGTATGTTAGTGTTAACTAAACATGGACATGTAAAAAGACAAGGGGTAAAAAGTATGCCAGTACAGAAAAAGGAAGGAACAAACGTTGTTTAAACCCGATCTGAAAACATAACCTCCTTGGCCTAATATTTGAAAAAACATTAAGACCTCCCAGCATGCAGCCAAATAAAAGATAAACTACCTGCATGTCTAGATACCACAGGAGGTAAAGGAGAAAATGTGTCTCTTTGTAGTTTGGGTGGAGTCAGCCTTCAAAGCAGACAGTGGAGGGAGAGCTCAGAGTGATGGAGCCTGAATGGGCCAACACAGATACTGAATCAGGACCCTGAGACATTTTACCATCCATCCCTGATTGTTCATTCACATTTAAATTCACTTTTGGTTCTTTATTTTCACATTTCATGAGTGAAACTATTTGTTTAAGACTTTTACAATGGACATTTAATTTATTAAGAATTAGTTAGAAACTCCTTCAGCTGCACAGCTTCCAGGAAGGCTGCTCTCGTGTAGGTAACACTTTATTTGAAGGAGTGTTCATAAGACTGACATGACACTGACTGACATGTCATTATTATGACAGGAAACCGTTCATGAACATGAAGGATTCATTTTTAGTTCATGACTGTTATTAAGTGTCATTCAGTAAATTATGACACATTTAATGCAAAGTTAGCATTGTCTGAGATGTCTTTGTCATGACAACTTGACTTTAGCCAAGAAGAGGTTACCTTGTCCCATCCTGGTAGTGTTGGATTTGGTCCGGTGTGGCCCCAAATGGGTCCAAGTATACAGCTCTCCTCTCCTTAATGTACATGATCTATGGTAACAAAAATGACGACCCATCATACACCAGATGGTATATTGTGTCACAACCACATTTAACATTACCTACAATGAGTCCAGTGGTGATTGTGACATCCAGCCCCTGCTGCCACATCGTGCTGTGTAAGCTCCAACTACACATACAGAAGAACAAAATAAATGTATGAAGTTACAAAGACAGACAATCCATGAGTAGTCACTCTATTTAAAATTTAAGAATCCCCACTTACCCATCTTAAACCTTTAGCAATGCCATGCCAGACGGACGTCATGGCATAAGAATCAATAATGAGGGCTCCACACTTTCTGCCCACCATCGTGAGGTAGCTATTCATGATCTAACACTACAGTGTGGTATTGTGTCAACAAGCATGATGTGGAGCTACTTTGTTTTTACTGACATGTTCTTGTATCCTTGGATGGAGCTCGGGGCTTCTGTGATGAAGGCTCTGGCTGTGATGTTGTGGGTGGTGTAGCAGGTGTGGTGGATGTGTGGGTGCTGTGTATGTCTGTGCGTGTCTGTTGTTGACCAGCCAGAGGAGAAGGATCCAACACCTTAGTCAACTTTGCAGGGATCCTCTCTGACTGGAAATAATGTGTCAGCTGGTCTATGTTGATTTTCCTTCAGTTCCTTTTCTGAGGTCAGGTCAGCACTTTTGCCCTCCAGATGTTGGATGTGGTAGGGCCCCATCATGTCCGCCTCCAGCTTTCCCCCCTTACGCTGCTCCTGCCTGACATTCTTCCTCAACACGAGGTCCCCCACCCTGAAGTCATCTTCCAGACCGACCACTGCCTTTCTCTTGAGGACCCTGTCCTGGCTTGCCTTCATGTTATCTTTCACCTTTCTGTAAACTCCCTTCTGTTTTTTCAGCCCCTCACAGACTTCCTTATTATAGATGGCCTTGCTGACTTTGTCTTCGTCTACCGGCAACAAATCTCAGTTAGGAAATACAGCACATAGGTGAAAAGAAAACTAATTCACTTGATGTATGGCAACATTAGTGACTTACAGTGCACTCAATTGGCACCTCTGAGGGATACCTGGCCTCCCTCCCAAACATCAAATAAAAAGGGCTGTATTTTGTGGTAAGCTGCTTCTTTGTCCGGAGGCCAAACATGGTGGGCTGCAGGAACTTATCCCACTGTTTGGGCCGTTCAGACACCAGCTTGTTGAGGGACCTGAAGAGCAGTAATGAAGTACAGGCATGAGTGAATCTCCCCGGTCTCCCCTACTTCATAACAATCCAACAGGGACTGGATGTCTGGCTGTTCCTAAGTACCGCTTTTGACGAGTGGATGAGGTTCAGGTGTGGTGACTGGATCAGTACCAGGTGTGTGGAAGACCCAGGCCAGGCACGCCACCAAACCCACTGCCAGAGGAGAGATAGAGTGGTTAGAGGTTTGGTTTACACAGAATAGACAGACCACACCCAAGCATACTACACATAAAGACAAACAACACAAACACAATCACTCACAAGTGTCACGGCCGGGGATTCATGACAAATAGTTCACATTGGTGACCGACATCTTTGATAACAATAACAAACTCTTTAAATCAACTTGTTTTAGTTGAAGAAAAGCTCATAATTAGAGAGTGGTACTATTACTATGGACTTTTATTCCGAAAAGGCTTCACATTTACACATAAATCTTTTTACAGCTCCTTCACTTGTTGTAGAAGCTGTTTATTTGAATCAGACAGGAACACTTGGGAAATGTAACATGTAGGAAGCTCTTACTGGGCTTACTGCTATGTTTGATTTCTATGTGTGAAAATCTAAACTGTACATGGAGTAATAAGTGATGATTTCAGTTCACTGTCTCTGATTTGAACCAACTTTATTGGCTCTGTCAACCAGGACAGGTACAAACCCAGAGGCTGCTCAGGAGTTTTGAAAAGTTATTTATTACGTAGAATTTCAAAAATACATTTAGCATAATTTAATCCTTAATGTCTATAAAATGACTAACTCTTTTGTTTTTACATTTTATTCATTCATTTGCAAATCAAGTCCAAAAACAAAATGCATTACATACAGCACAGTTAATCATTAGTTACTGAAGCATATTCCACTCTCAAAGGCATGAGCTCCTTTCTATGCAATCATTGGAATCAAAACACAACAGAAGGCTCAGCCCAGTTAACTTTAAAAAAAGATTGAAGTGTGCCTAATTATATACACAGCACATGCTATATAAATATACTATATATGATATACCCTAAAAGGGAAAAAACTAACAAAGAAAACAAATATGAGCAAAATAAGCAAAACAAAGACACCAGCAACCAAAATAAGATATTATAAAAAATGTATGTTGCACATCATTTTTGTTTTTTGTTTTCTTTTTCTCCCCCTTATCCCATGCCAAAACTTTTTCAGATGAACTTTAAGATTTACAAAATAATTACTTTTTTAATATACACATACAAAATCAAATCATTTTCATCACTAAATGAAGTGCATCCTTCCTAGCCTTAAGCATAACATGGCCTAAAACTAACTCTGCAGTAGAAAATAAGCTTGCATATACATCAGTAAGTCACAGAACACCTGAGCATCAGCTGATCTGAACAATAAATCATGTTTGACACCTCGACATGATTCAGTTCAAGCTGCCAACAACACATTCTTCTAAACGTTGTGCTACATGCTGCTGCTGACTCCTACCTGCTGCTGCTACTCAAAACTGACAATAAAATCTTCTGGAGTTGAAGGTAAATGTATCCACTTCCCCCGCACCCTCCACAGCCTCGCTCTCCTCAGGGATATTTCAATGTCGTACTACTTTGTTTCCATCAGGTGAGTCCAGCCTCTGGTTCAGCTGCATCTGCAGAAAATCACATGAAACTGGTGTAAAGTTATGGATGGAACTGTGACTGTAAATCTGGAGTGGGCCTGTTTTATTTGATGCAGGAGGCTCTAACCTGACTGGACTTCACACCAGGTCTTCCTGCTCCTCTGGGTCTTCTGTCTGTGCTGCAGTGTCTGAGAAGTTCTCATAGTCAGGACAAGAGTCTAACTGATGGGGAGAGATGACAAAATGAGGACCTCGTTCATGAAAACTGCATATACTAAGATTTAATCAAAACAAAATGTCACATTTAAATGTAAATTATTTGCAAATATTGTGTCATGACCAAATACATTACTGGTTTCTACTCAGCAAGTTGTATTTTAAACATTTATGTCACCCCTTCTTTAGTTTTCAGAGCATGTATGAGCCAAGTGATATATGGGGAAGTTATGTCAATACTCTCTCACTCACTCACTCACTCACTCTTACTCACCTCTATCTCTACATGTTCATGTGGTCCAGTGGTGGAGCTCAGAGTTTTCTTCTGCCTGGATTGAGTCCAACAACAACAAATACAGAATGTATGACATTTATCATACTTAATCTAAAGTAACTGAAAGATAGTGGAATAAAATAAAAGAGCAGTGACTGAACTGAAGGATGTTTCTGGTTTTACCTCGCCCACAGACTCAGGAGCAGCAGAGGAATCAGCATCAGGACCACCACAGTCAGCCTGATGATATTCATTATCATTGTTAAATTCCCTGGAAATATAGACAGATATGTGATACACTTCATTAGTAGGATCAGATTGATGAATTTCTTTGCCAGGTGAGACTGTCTGTTAATCAGTCAGTCAGTGTCATCCACCTCTGACATGATGGAGGTTCCTCCCTGAACACACCTACAGAAAAACAGTCTGGAAATACACACAGGGAATGTTATTTTATTGTAACCAGTTATGGGCTGCTACATATTAACATGTGAATCAGGTCTGGTACAGTAAAGAGGTCTTTGTGCAGGTGAAAGTGGAGAATCTTACCTGCTACAACAATCAGATGTAAGGTGGAGTTCTGACTTCCTCTTCTGTTCTGGGCTACACAGTAATAATTCCCACTGTGTTCAGCTCTGAAGTCAGTGATGGTGAAGATCTGTCCTGATGCTTTTGGTGAGTCTTCATTCTCCTTGTACCAGGTGTAGTTAGCTGCTGGGTTAGCATCACTGCTACAGGTCAGATTCACTAAACTGCCCTCCACTATCTCAGCAGAGGGACTCACTGACACAGAGGGAAGCTTTGGACCATCTGGAGGAGAAAACATAGAACACATTTAACATTTCAGTTAAAGTGTAACTCTAGGCTATTTTTAGGGGTGCTGAAGCACCCGTAAAAATCATCTCAGCACCCCTGAAAATAAAGTCCTTATCATTGTGATTCTGTGAAATCGTTTAGGCTAGTGCTCAAACCTCATTACTTTTGCAAACCTGATTTTAGCGATGGAATAGGATAAATGAGGACAGGCTCAGCTCAGTTGTAGCTTAAAGTCAACAGCCTATCTGTGATTCCCTGAACGAGGGCGCCTCAGCCTACTGTTCAGTCTGCGCAGATAACTTTGGGGAATTCGGTCGTCAGAGTATGGCTACTTTCAACCACTGAAAAGGTATGGCTTTGAAAACGCTCTGATTGGTTTATTGCACGTGACGCCCAAACCACACCTAGCTACTTCAGACCAACCCATTTTAGATTTGCGCCGGGCGCAAGACTCATTTATCCCTACCGGTAAAATAGCAACAGCGCCCGAGATCCGCCCACAAAGCTACTTATGCTTTCACGCTTGATACTTTGATATGTTTGAAACTTCGACATTTAGGTCTCATTAAGCAATATCAAAAACATTTTTCACGAATCTGTTCCATTTACAATCTGTTTGCATTTCATTGAGCCACCTCCTGAAACATGGGGACAGTGGAGACTTCCAATTGAGTAATATTATTTTTTTAGCTGCAACCTTGCCTAGTCTAATAATTAGTGATGGTCAAATGAAGCTTCGCGAACCAGTGTCTTTACTTTCTGAGCTCACTAGATGGCGCTCTCTGTTCAAAGAAAAAGGTTAGATGAATGGCAATTCAATGGGTTTTCAAACCCTTTGTTGAACAGAGAGCGCCATCTAGTGAGCTCAGAAAGTAAAGACACTGGTTCACGAAGAAAAATGGGAACTGCTGTGTCCATTTAGAAGAGAGAAGTGTATGCGCATTGTGCACACGCTACATTATGGCCAAGCATGCGCCCCTAAAATAGCATCTGAATAACGCACCACTGACTTTAGACCAGGTTTTTCCTGGTCAGTGGCGGAATTGTTTTCTGAAACTGCTAAATATCACCACGTAACATTTGTGCCGGAACACGCCTCCTCTTTTCGCTGAACCGCCACCGGGAGCGCAAACACATTCCCTAATTTACCGACGGGAATCTGTGGAGGGAAAAGTCCGCCTTGTGTCGAGTGCAAAATAGGAATGATACATGAGTTGGTGTACAAAGGCAATTGCGCTGAGTGCAAGATAGGGCCCTGAGACTCTACCTTCCATTTGTGTGTGTATGTGTGCTTTTCTTTATTTTTTTTCATTTTCTTTTTTTCCATCTTTTTATCTTTTTTTATTGCTGTCTTGTCTTGTTTATTGTGTGACTGGTATGAGAAAGATTTTAAATGAAGTATCTGGAGGAGAAAACATGAACACATTCAACATTTCATTTAAACAGGAGTATGTTTTCATAGTGGAACATATTTAAATCAACACTAGTTCATAGAAACACAGAGTGGGTTGTGGAACTTACATATTACAAACTCAGAAACCACAACTTAAACCACTATCACCATGGATACTGACACTTGCTGATATAGGATAGTAAACAAGGAAATGTTTGGGGTTTAGTGTCTTTGGACACTGTCATGTCTACTGAGGACCTATGCTGGGTAAATTCTCCTCCATGATGTCCACAATCATCACTTCCACAATAAAACTTGATCAGACAGATCTTCTAACCCTAATCACTTGTTATTATTCAGGACTTTCAGGAAACATTGGACTTCACATGCAGTTAAGGTACAGTACAAAAGGTTAAAGGCTCCACTAGATGGTGTTATGTCAGAGGAAGACTGTAAGTAAACTCACACACTGAAGGAGAGCGAAGTCCTCATGTCCTCTTACAGCACAGGAAAAGCTGTCTGCAGGATCCAAGGAGGCTGTATAAGAAATAGACGTGTATCCCTGAATTTTCTGTCCATTCTTGTACCAGATGTAGGAAGGATGACCAGGTAGACGACAACTGCTCTGACACTTCAGCTTTGTCTGATTAGAAGACTTGCTCACCTGCACCTGGAGACCTGAATATGGAAAAGTCTTCATTTAAGACTGAACACACATGTATAAAAACACACGGACGCAGGTAACTTTCATAAGATGTTGAACACTTGTAAGTAAATTACAAAACGTTCAGATGGAAATGTTACCTGTGACAGACAGAGTGACTCCAGGATAACCAACATAGTTCCCACCCTGGTTTGTTGTGAACCTGAACTTGTACACAGCTGAGTCTCTCTCTCTCAGGTCTGAGATTCTCAGAGTACAGTCCTTGTTTTCAGAGTGATAATGCACACGACCTGAATACTCTGAGTCTGTTGTCAGATCCACAAACTGTTGAATAAACCAGACTCTCTGCTCAACTGTAGTATCAACACCACCTACAGCTGATGGGTATGTGTAGCTGCAGGGTATGTTCACTGTTGATCCTTTAACAGCACAGATCTGAGTAGAGGTGTAAGTCACTCCCAAGCCATTCTGACCCTTTATCACTGTAACACAGAGCACATCAGGAAGCACAATGAATTAATAACTTCAGTGCATCTGTCTAACAAGAACTGAATTAAAATATAGAATGTCAGAAAATGCCTGAAAAGTTTATCTTATGTGAACACATTTAACATTTAATTTAAAGACAAGTTTGTATTCCCGGTGGAACATAACTTAAGTGGACAATAGTTAACAGAAACAGAAAGTGGGTGATGGAGCTCAAATTTCCTCTATATTAGAAACTACATGGTGTCCTGTTACCATGGTTACTAGTTTAATCCTTTCTAACTGACGCAGTGAAGTAAACAAGGAAATGATTGAGGTTCAGTGTGTTTGGACACTGTCACGTCTACTGATGACCTCTGCTGGTTAATAAGATACATGAGGGCATTAAAGGTCCAGTGTGTAACGTTTTAGTTAGTTCATTATCAAAATCTGTGTTGCCCGTTCACAAACTTGTCCTTTTTCATGAATATTTACCACCACCATCAATTCCAAGTATTCCTTTTGACTTGAAATGTTACATTTGCATTCACATGAACTGGGGTAGACGCTCCATATTCATGCGCCATCTTGAAATACGTTAGCCGGTAAGGGACATACAGGACATACAGGACATACTGCTCCACCTTTCGCGTTTTCTCTGTCACATGATAAACTCCCAGGTGCTAATGCTGCTAACGGGTATCGTAGCTTCCCGGCCCCGGCAAGTTTGAAGAAGGAAACGTGGAGGACCACACGTATTCAAAATCCAAATTTTAGGAACAGGAGTCTTCTTCTTCGCCCAGAAAAAGAAAAAGGATATCGAAAAGAGAAAGAGACCGGCTTTTGAAGCGTGAAGGCTACAATAGCTGTAATATGTACTTTTAACTGCGTGGGACCAGAGAGTTGATTGCGATATATGATCTCAACGCTAGATGGCAGAAATTCCCACACATTGGACCTTTAAATAATGAGAATGTGTCAGACATGATTTTTCCTCCTGTGACATTTTCTTACATCATCGCTTCCACAAAGAAACTTGATCAGACAGATCTTCTAACACTAATAATTTGTAAATATTCAGGACTTATGAACATCTGACTTCATTCTTTTCACTCATGTTTTTGGATGTTTTAAAACCTGGACCAGTTAAGTGTTTTAATTTTTAAAAATAAAAGGTCAAGATTACTAAATAACACATTTTAACAATGAAAAATGTCATATAAAGACAAAAGTCTAAGGACAAATTTCCAGTGTGAGCTCTTATTTTCCAGCTTTACTTTACAGTGAGGTCAGGAAATAAGAGATCATTGATTAGTGATTTGGTTTTCATTCACTTCTGCACAATTATCACCAAATATCACAGAGTTACATGCAGTTAAGGTACAGTACAAAAAGTTAAAGGCTCCACTAGATGGTGTTATGTCAGAGGAAGACTGTAAGTAAACTCACACACTGAAGGAGAGGGGAAGTCCTCATGTCCTCTTACAGCACAGGAAAAGATGTCTGCAGGATCAAAGGAGGCTGAATAATAATCAGATGTTTGTCCCTGAATGTTCTGTCCATTCTTGTACCAGATGTAGGAAGGACGACCAGGTAGAGGACAACTGCTCTGACACTTCAGATCTGCCTGGTTAGGAGACTCGCTCACCTGCACCTGGAGACCTGAATAATAATAAGGACACTACTACTACTACTACTACTACTACTACTACTACTACTACTAATAATAATAATAATAATAATAATAATAATGAACAGAAGTCTTCATTTTAGACTGAACCCACCAACACATACACTTTCATAAGATATTGAACACTTGAAAGTGATTTATTAAATAATGTAGATAAAAATGTTACCTGCAGTGACTCCAGGTGAACCAATATATTTCCCACCTTGGTTTGTTGTGAACCTGAACTTGTACTCAGCTGAGTCTCTCTCTCTCAGGTCTGAGATTCTCAGAGTACAGTCCTTGTTTTCAGAGTGATACTGCACACGACCTGAATACTCTGAGACTGTTGTCAGGTCCACGGTTTCACCATTACCTAATTCAGTAAACCAGAATCTTTTCTCAACTTTGGTAACAAGGTCATTTATTCTGGATTGGTATGTGTAGCTGCAGGATATGTTCACTGTTGATCCCTTGAAGGCACAGATCTGAGTAGAGGTGTAAGTCACTCCCAAGTCATACTGACCCTGTATCACTGTAACACAGAGAACATCAGAGAGCACAATGAATTAATAACTTCAGATAACAATCATACTACCAACATGATCTAGGGAAAGGTAACCTGGACAAACTTAAAAATCCTCAATTATCAGACCAATTATCTGCAGCTATTAAAAAAGTCATAAAAAGTTCATCATCAAGCATCTGTCTAACTTAACTGTATTTAAGAATTTCATCAGGTTTTATCATAGTTTATTATAGTTGGGACATATAGGGATATGTGTTACTTCTGGTTTTGGTTTTGGTTATTTAATTTAAAAAAAACATTTGTGAAAATAAGCCTGAGCAGTGCTTCTTGCATGTCAACAAGAAAATACAAATACATTTTACAGACTCTTCTAGGATAGAGCAGATGTCTAAACACAAATGAAATGTCTTATCTGTGTTTCATCATAGTCGGGACACAGGAAAATGTGTTAAATTATTGTATTTAAATATATGTGTTAATTGTTTTGAAAAAATAAGCCTGAGAAGTGCTTCTTACATGTTAACAAAAAAAATACATTTACCAGACTCTTCTAGGATAGAGCAGAATTATACATAACATACATGTTTTAATTTATAGTCTACCTCCTGTTAAAAATAATACTTATGTTACTTTTTAAAGTTACATCAGAATTAAACCAAAGTGAACAGGCAAAGACAAGTCTAAACACAACGGAAGAGTTAAATAGGTTGAAAGTTGAAGAGCTGATATTTATTAATATACATATGTCACAGGGCAGAAGTCTATTTTTATTTGTACATGCTTTTATTGGATTTGCTGTGTTTTTATATTTTATAGTGCATGCTTTTATTCTGAAATGTGTGGTGTTTTTAATGTTGACTTCCGCCAGTGAACATTTTAGCAGGCCTAATCAGGCTAATGACTTTCGCCTGGGGGTGAGAGGGGGTTGATTGGCCCTTGTATAAAAAGGGCAGGACCTTAGAGGAGCCAGGAGAGAGGGGCACATGGGAGAAGGAGAGGCCATGGTGAAGATGAGGGAGGCCTGAGAGAGCACACCAGTGAAGATGCTGAGATATGACAGGGCATTTGGAACAGGTGGTGAAGCTGACAGGAGATCAGATGAAGACACACAGAAAGACAACCTTAGAGAGCCCTGAAGCTACAGCGAAGAAACACAAACACCGTCCGCTAGCGGCAAAAAGTGTGAGAGAGTGAAACCTCTCCTTCCCGCATAAGTCCCTTTTTAGACCGGTGTTAGGTGGTGGTAAACGTCATGAAGTGGTAGCAGTTGCTAAGGACGTGTTACTGGCCGCAGTTTTCTGTTACAGGTTATGCCCGAGGAAAGCCGCACAAGGAGAGGAAACTGGTTGCCAGCAGAACCCTGTGGACATTTTAAAGTCAAGACTCCCGTTCTGTTTGGACTGTTTTTTAGTTTGATTTTTAGTTTTTAAATCTTTGGGGGGTTTTTTTAAGTAATTTTTATTGTTTTATCCTTTTGTTAAAATAAATGTTTTACTCCTTTTTGTTTTTACTCATTGTTTTGAATACACCGTGTTTTACTGCTGTCCCCCGGTACAAAGGACCTGTTTTAATCTTTGACTTTTAGTTTTTAATTGTTGTAGTTTTTAAAGAGGTCCTAGGCCTCAGTATCAAATACCTAGGCGGCGTTGTTGGTCCTTTCTTACCCATATTTATATATTTTATACCAACATCCCCCCCTAACCCCCTACGACCTTTAAAACACATACATAATACATTATAGGGATAATAAGTATATGAATCTGTACATTTCCTGGTTAGTTTCCTCTCTGTTCACTCTGTGGTCATGTTGATGCTGAGGTAATTGTGAAGACTGAAAAAAGCAAAACACTGAGGTCATCAGGCTCAGATGTGTGATGAATAAAGAGAAGTTGAGACGGTATGGGAGACTTCACTGACCAGTATTCCTTTAAAATTAATTTCACCGTGATTTAAAAGTGAGCTGTTTCTACAACCAGGGTCGTCTTTAGAACAGATTAAACAGTAACATGTTTTCACTGAGTATAAAACCCACAATATTCTGTTTACAGCATGTAAAAGTGCTTAGCACACAGTTACTTAATACAAAAGTCAAAGATGATGGCCAACACAAGAGAAGATCCTGCTGATATCCAATTCACACAAAAACAATCAAAATTGTAAACAAAACTAATATTTGTAGCGTTTCTGGGAAGTTTGCCTTTCACACTTACCCACCTATTTCCACATGACCTTCAGTCCAACATTTTCCCAGAATCCCTCTTTTAAAGAATGAATGTTGCTGATGTATTCTCTGCTCTGATAGCCGACAGCTGTCTGCTCTGAGCACATTCACCGTCACACACTCTCTCATGTAGCTTACACACTAAGCACCGAGCTATTCCTTTAAGGAGCTTCTCCGGTCTTGTAACACAAGGAGAGCCTGCCAGAGCTTCTTGTATTTGGTCCGAAAGTCCGAACCATCTAAAAAATTCTTTCACACTATAAACAAACCGGACCATGGTTCAGTTTGGTCCAGACCGAGACCGCCTCTTTTTAATCGGACCAGAATTTGGTCTTTTGATCCAGACCGTGGTCCGGGGGAGGTTTCACACCTGGAATTTTGGTTCGGATCAAACTGAAAAGTCCAAAAGTCCGGACCAAATGAGGTAGGTGTGAAAACGCCCTAAGATATCTTTAAAGTTATAAGACCAGTTTGACGACAGTGAATGCAGTACCGAGGTGACAGGTTAAGTAGTCCAGGTGGGTTCTGGTTTTCCAGATTAACTGGTGTTTGAATGAAGTGGCGGCAGAGACAGATGTGTTGGAGGCGTGGCCAATGAGGACCCATTGCTGACTAACCAGGAAATCATCGCGTTGCCTCCCACTCACCAATTCATCGGTGTTTTGTGATAAACTGACATGAACAGGTTCCTGGGACATTACAATCGTCCCGACAGACATACATGCATACAACAGCCGTTGCCATAACGATTATACCATACTTTACATACTTTGGGATAATGATTACAGTCTTTGGTTTTCTTGGTAGGTTTCTGCTCTGTTCACTCTGAGGTCAGGTTGATGTTGCATTAGGTGTGTCAAGTAAAAAGAAAAGCAGAACACTGAGGTCAGAGAGTACAGAAGGAACCAGCAGGGTTGGGCTCAGATGTGTGATCAATAAAGAGAAGTTGAGACGGTATGTGATGACTTTACTGTGAGACTAATATCCCTCCAAAAACATCAACATGATAAAAGCGAGCTATCAGATTAAACAGTAATATGTTTTCACAGAGTGAGGAGGGAACAGTTCTGAATAAAAGCCACAATATTCTCTGTTTACAGCATGTAAAAGTGCTTAGCACACAGTTACTTCATACAAAAGACAAAAGTCAAAGATGCTGGCCAACACAAGAGAAGATGCACCTAAAATCCAACTGACCCAAAACAAACAAAATTGATAAAACTACTATTTGGTGAGTTTCCACAATTGTATACCAAACTACTATCTGACGAGCTGGGTTTCTGAACCTTACCTTTCACACAACTCTGATCCACTTATTCACACATTTCCACATTACCTTCAGTCCCACATTTTCCCAGAATCCTCTTTTTAAAGAATGAATATAACTGTAGATATACAGTACCTGACACAGAGAGAAGGAAGACAACAAATCCACTCACTGCTGCAGTTAAACTCATAGCTGCTCCTCTCATCTCTCTGTGTGAGACAATAAAACATGTCAGCAGATAAAATAATGTACACAGGAGGTATACAGTATCAATAAACTAATCAATAAACTGTTTCTACTTACAATGAAGACGGACGTCGTCTTTTTAAAGATGCCTCTCCTCTGTTGTCAGTAAGCAGAAGACAGATATCAGGCTGATAAAGACTACATTTCCTTCCTCTTTGGATCATTAATATGCATGAAGAGCCAAATGCCAGTACATACAGTACCCACAACACAATAAAGTTATGTTGTTTTACAAACTATAAACTTCAAAAAAGAGAGTAAGAAACTAATATTGACCTGTTGTTAGAAAACCTGTTTCACCACCAACATCCCACCGACACCAGAAAAGAGCATTCATAAAGAGAAGAGAAAAACAGACAGACAGTTCATCTCTATGTGCACTGATTCAGGATGTCACACAGTCTGCAGGTGTAGTGATGGAACAGGAATGTATTTGACCTGTGAACCATGAGGCAGTTACATTGAACAGAATGAAGAGCAGAGTATTAATCATAAGAGGGGAATGGAAAATGACATCATTGTTTATTCTTAGTTTGTCTCTTCTCTGTTCTCTCTGTGGTCAGGTTGCTTCTCTTTGCAGAGAAATGCAGAACACTGAGGTTTGACAAACTCACATGCATGTTAGTGTTAACTAAACATGGACATGGAACAAAACAAGTGGTAAAAGTATAAGGTAAAAAGTATTTTTAATGACTTTGGCTTGTTTAGGTGGATCTGTTGGATAAACTGTGTGTATAAAAAATGGGATAAAACAGGAAACTAGAAGGGAAACTCTGAGAGTGCAGACCTTTCATAATGCTAATGCAGTGAGATTTTTCCCAGTCTGAAACACATTTTTCTGATTATTCCGACACCACACACATGCAACACAAATGCCCTATCTCACAATGTTAATATAAGTGAGAAATAATTTGTGTATCCTAACCGTAGTTCGGATCAGCTCCAAAATGTAATGGTTTCTTCCTAGGGCCGATCTACACCCTTTCACCAGGTTTCATGAAAATGGGGCCAGTACATTTTCTGTAACTCTGTTGACAGACAGAAAAAGGAAGGAACAAACAGACGGACAGACAAACTGAGTCGAAAACATTTGGCCTAACATTTGAAAAATCAAAACCCACATGGCCGTTTCTGAGACGCAGGCACCGCAGTTGCTTTTCACTGACTGCAAGACCCAGGCGGACCCAGGGCATGCTGGGATATGCCGGCCTCTCAGCTGATCTAACAGCTGATTGGTTCAGAATCGACTCAACATGATGACATTTTATATCAACTTTTTATTGATTTTGATTTAGAGGGATTTTAACTGCTATTTGTCTGATTTAAAGGCTTATTCTGTACAAACCACATGTTGTGTGGCTGATAGTTACGTTTAGAAGTCAGAGAGACTAAATCTGTTCAGATTACAGATCATCTACAGTGTAAATCAGCAACACATCCCTTTTGCATTTTGACAGCTACTCTGTCATAATAAAAACAACTGGAGACTGTGTAGGAGCTGATGGATGGACAGGGGCGATTCTAGGATCCGACCTTTGGGGGGGAGCTCAGCCCCTAATGAAAAGTTGATAGCATTTAAGCTAGTGGGGTCCGGGGGCATGCCCCCGTAAGATTTTTTTTTTTTTTTTTTTTTTTTAAACCCTTAAATCATGACTTCTGGTGAGTTTTGGGGAAAGAAATAGACAGATTGAGACATGCAATTATGAAAAACTATCAACAGATTCAAGGCATCTGCTGTGAAAAAAGATTGAAACTACAAAGCGTGATTATTGCAGCACACATACCCAGGGGCGTCGGACTGGGGGGAAAAGGGGACTGGGTACCCAGGACCCTCATGTGAGGAGGGCCCAAAAAGATGCTAGAATTAATAGCTGTGGATGCGGGGAGGGGCCCGTAGAAAATGCCTTTCTACAGGAACCAGAATTTTGAGCTACACCCCTGCACATACATTGAACTGGTAAAATAAGCCTTAACATATATTTAGACAGGATTATTCATTTTTCTGCTGTTAATTTTTAACTTTTTCATTTACATCATTGATAGAAACTGATATGGTTATACAGCTAAATGATGAATAATCTAATCTAATAATGCCTCTGAACCAGATGGGGAAGATCCAACATCTCTTTTTCTTAAGAGCCTCATCCTCCATGAAATGCATATGTAAATATAATGTGAATGGAATATTTGAAGTGTTTTTGCCCATATAAGATATGTCCACTTTCTCACCTGGTTTTCGAGGTCCCTCTCTTTGTCCACTCTCCATCCTTCTCTCTCTCTCTTCATCCTCCTCTCTCCTTCCCTCTGTCATATCACTGACAAAACACAGTAGTCCTACTATATATATATATATATATATATATATATATATATATATATATATATATATATATATATATGTCTTATAGGCTACCTAGCCATTTCCTCACCTTGTTCATCATGCTCTCTCTGCCCTTCTCCCTCTCTATTCTCCTCACTCCTTTGTGCTGTCAACCAGAAGGCAAATGTAATCGACTAATCAACAGAGTATGTACATGTAGGCTACCAAAGTTTATAAATTCACCTATTTATAACATATGTGAACATGGGGCTGCTGTTCAATGCAGTGGGATAATGTTAAAGGCTTATCTTATACTTTCTCACCTGAACCTGAATGTTTTCTTTAACAAAAGAAACGTATATATCCATCTATGGGGAAACAGACTGAGTCAGGGTTTGTTGTTCCAGTTCTGATATGAATGAGTCTGATGACCAGTCAGGTCAAATTATTTATGTTTCATTTGCATTGTGTCACAACCTGGCTCAAAGGCCATGACAAAAGAGGGAGCGAGGCATCATAAATTATCAAAAGTGATTTATTTAACAAAAGAATGAACTAAACAGAACTTAACTATAACTTAAATAAACCCAAAACAAGATGTAGCAGGCGGGGTGATCAGGCCATGGTTGATGTCTGGAGTGTAGTGAAGAGAAGAGAGTTTAGTCTGACCAGGTGGAGCTTTATCAGCTCACAGCTCCCAGGTGCACCAGATCTGCAATCAACTGAAACAAAGATGGAAACAAAGATGGGTAAGACCAGAGAGGTATCACTCCCACAGAGAGGCCCTGCCAGATTACACAGGGCCGGCACACAGGCACAGTTAAATATAAGAAAGTGTCTGGTAGGGAGGTAACTTCAACGGCGGCGCTATATGGTATTTTTAGCGGTGCTCAAGCTGTTACGGCAGGCTATTAATAGCACACTTAAAAATTCGTAGGCTAGCTACTCCTAAGCTACATTTGCCTACAGTTAGCAATTTTGTCTAACATTGATCAACAAAATTGGACTCCGTGGTGAATAATAAGCCAGGCTAATTCATATATAATTGCCATCATTGTGATCAGGGATCACAGATTGGTTCCACAAATATTACAACTGTAATGTTCATTCAATTAGATTTAATTTTCACTCCATTAGCCATGCCTTTTCAGTGGTTGAAAGTAGCCATACTCTGACGACCGAATTCCCCAAAGTTATCTGCGCAGACTGAACAGTAGGCTGAGGCGCCCTCATTCAGGGTATCGCAGATAGGCTGTTGACTTTAAGCTACAACTGCGCTGAGCCTGTCCTCATTTATCCTATTCCATCGCTAAAATCAGGTTTGCAAAAGTAATGAGGTTTGAGCACTAAACGATTTCACAAAATCACAATGATAAGGACTTTATTTTTCAGGGGTGCTGAGATGATTTTTTAGGGGTGCTTCGGTTGGTCTATGTTGATTTTCCTTCAGTTCCTTTTCTGAGGTCAGGTCAGCACTTTTGCCCTCCAGATGTTGGATGTGGTAGGGCCCCATCATGTCCTCCTCCAGCTTTCCCCCCTTACACTGCTCCTGCCTCACATTCTTCCTCAACACGAGGTCCCCCACCCTGAAGTCATCTTCCTGACCGACCATTGTCTTTCTCTTGCGGACTTTGACCCATGGCCTTGCTGACTTTGTCTTTGTTTACCTGCAACAAATCACAGTTAGGAAATACAGCAAATAGATGAAAAGAAAACTAATTCAGTTGATGTATGGCAACATTAGTGACTTACAGTGCACTCAATTGGCACCTCTGAGGGATACCTGGCCTCCCTCCCAAACATCAAATAAAAAGGGCTGTATTTTGTGTTAAGCTGCTTCTTTGTCCGGAGGCCAAACATGGTGGGCTGCAGGAACTTATCCCACTGTTTGGGCCGTTCAGACACCAGCTTGTTGAGGGACCTGAAGAGCAGTAATGAAGGACAGGAATGAGTGAATCTCCCCGGTCTCCCCTACTTCATAACGGTCCAGCGAGGACTGGATGTCTGGCTGTTCCTAAGTACCGCTTTCGACAAGCGGATGAGGTTCAGGTGTGGTGATTGGATCAGCGCCAGTTGGCAAAATTACAAATCCCACGAAGCAGCTCGATTGGTTGGGGTTAGTCATTTCACCTCGAGTGGTTAAGGTTAGGTTTGGTTTAAAACGCAGCACCCAGGATGGGTGCTACGAGGGGCACGGGCACAAGGGGACCACTGGTGTGAATAAAACACTTTAAAGAACTCCTTAAAAAAACGGGTTTGGTTACATAAAAAAGAGGGGGCTGTTTAAAAGACCAGATATTAAAAGAAGGTTAAAAGAACCACTGGACAGGAAGAACAGCGGGAAATTAAAAACTTTAAATAAAAGGTCACCTCCACAACTAACCTGGTGTCTCTCCTAGAAATTAATTAGTTAGTTAGTTAGTTAGTTAGTTAGTTAGTTAGTTAGTTAGTTAGTTAGTTAGTTAGGGGATTGGTCAGGGGATAGGACCTGTACATGTAAGCATGGACGCCTGGCCAATTGTAGTGTGTGAATGCTAATGAAGGGCGGGTCTTGGCGTGGCCATAGTGGGATTCGTAATATCGGCGCCAGGTGTGTGGAAGACCCAGGCCAGGCACGCCCCCAAACTCACTGCCAGCGGAGAGATAGAGGGAGACACACACACACCGAATAGACAGACCACACCCAAGCATACTACACATAAAGACAAACAACACAAACACAATCACTCACAAGTGTCACGGTCGGGGATTCATGACAAATAGTTCACATTGGTGACCGACATCTTTGATAACAATAACAAACTCTTTAAATCATCTTGTTTTAGTTGAACAAAAGCTCAAAATTAGAGAGCTGTATTATCACTATGGACTTTTATTTTCCGAAAAGGCTTCAAATTTACACATAAATCTTTTTGTACACTAATGTTTCACAGAGTTGTCCAACAGCTCCTTCACTTGTTGTAGAAGCTGTTTATTTGAATCAGACAGGAACACTTGGGAAATGTAACATGTAGGAAGCTCTTACTGGGCTTACTGCTATGTTTGATTTCTATGTGTGAAAATCTAAACTGTACATGGAGTAATAAGTGATGATTTCAGTTCACTGTCTCTGATTTGAACCAACTTTATTGGCTCTGTCAACCAGGACAGGTACAAACCCAGAGGCTGCTCAGGAGTTTGGAAAAGTTATTTATTATGTAGAATTTCAAAAATACATTTTGCATAACAACTTTAATCCTTAATGTCTATAAAATATCTAACTCTTTCTTTGGACGTATTTTTTTTTCCATTCATTTGCAAATCAAGTCCAAAAACAAAATACATTACATACAACACAGGTAACCATTAGTTACTGAAGCATATTCCACTCTCAAAGGCATGAGCTCCTTTCTATGCAATCATTGGAATCAAAACACAACAGAAGGCTCAGCCCAGTTAACTTTAAAAAAAGACAATTAGATAATTAGACCTACACCTTAGATTGAAGTGTGCCTAATTATATAGACAGCACATGCTATATAAATATACTATATATATATATATATATATATATATATATATATAAAAAAAGGGACAAAACTAACAAACCAAACAGAAATGAGCAAAATTAGCAAAACAAAGACACCAGCAACCAAAATAAAAAATAAGACATTATACAAAATGTATTTTGCATGTTTTTTTTTTTTTTTTTTTTCCCCCTTAACCCTTCCACCCCCCTCCCCCCCATGCAAAAACATTTTCAGATGAACTTTATAAGGTACAAAATCAAATTATTTTCATCACTAAATGAAGTGCATCCTTCCTAGCCTTAAGCATAACATGGCCTAAAACTAACTCTGCAGTAGAAAATAAGCTTGCATATACATCAGTAAGTCACAGAACACCTGAGCATCAGCTGATCTGAACAATAAATCATGTTTGACACCTCGACATGATTCAGTTCAAGCTGCCAACACCACATTCTTCTAAACGTTGTGCTACATGCTGCTGCTGACTCCTACCTGCTGCTGCTACTCAAAACTGACAATAAAATCTTCTGGAGTTGAAGGTAAATGTATCCACTTCCCCCGCACCCTCCACAGCCTCGCTCTCCTCAGGGATATTTCAATGTCGTACTACTTTGTTTCCATCAGGTGAGTCCAGTCTCTGGTTCAGCTGCATCTGCAGAAAATCACATGAAACTGGTGTAAAGTTATGGATGGAACTGTGACTGTAAATCTGGAGTGGGCCTGTTTTATTTGATGCAGGAGGCTCTAACCTGACTGGACTTCACACCAGGTCTTCCTGCTCCTCTGGGTCTTCTGTCTGTGCTGCAGTGTCTGAGATGTTCTCATACGCAGGACAAGAGTCTAACTGATGGAGAGAGATGATAAAATGAGGAACTCGTTCATGAAAACTGCCTATATTAAGAGTTAATCAAAACAAAATTTTCCATTTAAATGTCAAGTATTTGCAAATATTGTGTCATGGTCAAATACATTACTGGTTTCTACTCAGACGGTTGTATTTTAAACATGAATTTATGTCACCCCTTCTTTAGTTTTCAGAGCATGTATGAGCCAAGTTATTATAACTGGGATATATGGGGAAGTTATGTCATTACTCTCTCTCACTCACTCACTTAGTCACTCACTCTTACTCACCTCTATCTCTACATGTTCATGTGGTCCAGTGGTGGAGCTCAGATTTTTCTTCTTCCTGGATTGAGCCCAACAACAACAAATACAGAATGTATGACATTTAACATATTTTATCTAAAGTAACTGAAAGATAGTTGAATAAAATAAAAGAGTGGTGAATGAACTGAAGGATGTTTCTGGTTTTACCTCGCCCACAGACTCAGGAGCAGCAGAGGAATCAGCATCAGGACCACCACAGTCAGCCTGATGATATTCATTATCATTGTTGAATTCCCTGGAAATATAGACAGATATGTGATACACCTCATTAGTAGGATCAGATTGATATATCACACAGCCAGGTGAGACTGTCTGTTAATCAGTTAGTCAGTGTCATCCACCTCTGACATGATGGAGGTTCCTCCCTTAACACAGCTACAGAAAAACACAAAGGGAATTTTATTTCCTTTTAACCAGTTATGGGCTGCTACATATTAACATGTGAATCAGGTCTGGTGCAGTAAAGAGGTGTTTGTGCAGGTGAAATTAGAGAAACTTACCTGCTACCAGCTACCCAAAGTTCATTTTCCCTTATTAACAATATTACTAAGGATAACAAAGTCCTGCCCCAACTGAAGACATACAAGCTGATAAGTTTAAAGTAGTAGCTGAATGTAAAAACTTACCTGCTATAACAATCAGATGTAAAGGTGGAGTTCTGACTTCCTCTTCTGTTCTGGGCTTCACAGTAATAATTCCCACTGTGTTCAGGTCTAACATCAGTGATGGTGAAGATCTGTCCTGATGCTTTTGGTGAGTCTTCATTCTCCTTGTACCAGGTGTAGTTAGCTGCTGGGTTAGCATCACTGCTACAGGTCAGATTCACTGAACTGCCCTCCACTATCTCAGCAGAGGGACTCACTGACACAGAGGGAAGCTTTGGACCATCTGGAAAAGATAAAATAAATTAGGTACCAAAAATTAAGTTGAAATGTTTTGGTGCTACATCTTGTGTTGAAATGAGTAATAGTTGTGTGTAAAATCATCTAAACCTTTAGAGGTGGTTTGTAACTGGCAGCAGGCTGATCTCTTTGTTGGGACCACTTAATTGATAAATATTAAATTCTAACCAGAGAGTAGAAGCAGAAATAAATTATACCACACAATATGATTTATGACAATTTGATATATGTTGTAAATACTGGAATGATGGCGCTGATTAACTATTGATGAGCAGATTTGGTGTAAGAGGTTTGGACTGAGAACAGGACAGAAGCCTGAGGTGGTTTTCTGGATCACTGATGGTTTGAATCCCCTGAACATCCGTACAGATCTGGGAGACATTTGTAAATCAAACTGTCTTGTACCTAACACTGGAGTAGGTAAGTTGCATGATAGTTTTTAAATGAGCTTTGTTTTACTCACATTTCACATTTATATTGATGTATTTCCCTAGTTCGTTCTTAACTTTACAGTAATACTGTCCAGAGTCAGAGGACTGGATGGAGCTGAAGTCGAGCTGTGATCCTTCACTGAGATATTTATAGACTGGCTTCTCCTTGTACCAGGTGTAGTTAGCTGCTGGGTTAGCATCACTGCTACAGGTCAGAGTCACTGAACTGCCCTCCACTATCTCAGCAGAGGGACTCACTGACCCAGAGGAAAGCTTTTGAGCATCTGGAGGAGAAAACATAGAGACATAGAGATATTTAATATTTAATTCACAAACAACATAAACACAAAGTGGGTGGTGAAACTAAACCTCCTTCTATTTAAGAAACTCAGATTGTAGAAACCATGGTGTCCTGTTACCATGGATACTAGTTTGACACGTTGTTACTGACTCAGTGAAGTAAACAAGGCATATGATTGGGGATGGACCAGAATAAAAAAATGTAAGTTAAAACCTTTACCCACAACGTGTTTAGCATCTGACATGAAGGATCAAGATTGCTGAATAACACATTTCAACGAAGAAAAGTGTCAAATAACGACGCAAGTACGCAGCTCAGTGGTTGGTGGATGGATCCCTGTCCCTGTAGTCCCATGTCGAAGTGTCCTTGGGCAAGACACTGAACCCTGAGTTGCCCCCGATGCTGCACATCGGATTGTAAATGTGTGTGAATTTTTATCTGATGAGCAGGTGCCAACTTGTACAGCAACCTATGTGTGTGAATGGCGAATGGTTCCTGTACTATGTAAAACTGCTTTGAGAAGTTGTTAAGACTAGAAAAGTGCTATATAAATACAGTCCATTTACATTTACATATTTTAAACAGATGCAGGATAAATGTTGACAAATGTTGTGTGGCTAAATTTCCAGTGTGACCTCTTAATTTACAGCTTTACTTTACAGTGAGGTCAGGAAATAAGAGATCATTGATTAGTGATTTGGTTTTCATACAAATCTGCACAATCCCCAAATATCACGTAGTTACATGCAGTTAAGGTACAGTACAAAAGGTTAAAGGCTCCACTAGATGGTGTTATGTCAGAGGAAGACTGTAAGTAAACTCACACACTGAAGGAGAGGGGAAGTCCTCATGTCCTCTTACAGCACAGGAAAAGCTGTCTGCAGGATCAAAGGAGGCTGAATAATAATTAGATGTTTGTCCCTGAATGTTCTGTCCATTCTTGTACCAGATGTAGGAAGGATGACCAGGTAGAGGACAACTGCTCTGACACTTCAGATCTGCCTGGTTATAAGACTCGTAGACCTCTAATCTGCTCACCTGCACCTTCAGACCTGAATATGTAAATAAGGAACAGAAGTTTTAATTTTAGACTGAAATGTCCTCACACACACACAACCCTAACCCTAACCCCCACACAGAAACACACACACACACACACACACACACACACACACACACACACACACACACACACACACACGTAACTTTCATAAGATGTTGAACACTTGTAACTAAATTATAAAATATTTGGATAAAAAGTTACCTGTGACAGACAGAGTGACTCCAGGATAACCAACATAGTTCCCACCTTGGTTTGTTGTGAACCTGAACTTGTACACAGCTGAGTCTCTCTCTCTCAGGTCTGAGATTCTCAGAGTACAGTCCTTGTTTTCAGAGTGATACTGCACACGACCTGAATACTCTGAGTCTGTTGTTAGATCCACAAACTGTTGATTTAACCAGAATCTCTGCTCAACTGTAGTATCAACTCCACCTACAGCTGATGGGTATGTGTAGCTGCAGGGTATGTTCACTGTTGATCCTTTAACAGCACAGATCTGAGTAGAGGTGTAAGTCACTCTCAAGCCATCCTGACCCTGTATCACTGTAACACAGAGAACATCAGGAAGTACAATGAATTAATAACTTCAGTTAACAATCAGATAATGAAACAAAGTGATCATACTACCAATGTGTTCTGGAGGAACCAATTATCTGCAGTCATTGTTATAAAAAGTCCTCATCATGCATTTGTCTAACAAGAACTGAATTAAAATATAGAATGTCAGAAAATGCCTGAAAAGTTTCTTATGTGAACATATTAAACATTTAATTAAAAGACAAGTTTATTTTCCAGGTGGAACATAACTTAAGGGGACAATAGAAACAAACAAAGTCCTGTTACCATGGTTACTAGTTTGACACTTTGTTACTGACTCAGTGAAGTAAACAAGGAAATGATTGAGGTTCAGTGTGTTTGGACACTGTCATGTCTACTGATGACCTCTGCTGGTTAATAAGATACATGAGGACATTAAATAATGAAAATGTGTCAGAAATGATTTTTCCTCCTGTGACATTTTCTGACATCATCACTTCCACAAAGAAACTTGATCAGACAGATCATCTAACACTAATAACTCGTAAATATTCAGGACTTGTGAACATCTGACTTCATTCTTTTCACTCATGTTTTGTTGATGGACCAGAAGAAAAAATGTTAGTTTAAACCTGGACCCATGAAGTGTTTTAATTTTAAAATTAAAACACATAAAACCTAAAAGAACAGATTCAAGACGAACAGCTTTACAGTGAGGTCAGGAAATAAGAGATAATTGATAAGTGCTTAGGTTTTCATTCAATTGCACCAAATCACCAAATACCACTGAGTTACATGCAGTTCAGGCTCCACTAGATGGTGTTATGTCAGAGGAAGACTGTAAGTAAACTCACACACTGAAGGAGAGGGGAAGTCCTCATGTCCTCTTACAGCACAGGAAAATCTGTCTGCAGGATCCAAGGAGGCTGAATAAGAATCAGATGTTTGTCCCTGAATGTTCTGTCCATTCTTGTACCAGATGTAGGAAGGATGACCAGGTAGAGGACAACTGCTCTGACACTTCAGCTTTGTCTGGTTAGAAGACTTGCTCACCTGTACCTGGAGACCTGGATATGTGAATAAGGAAAAGTCTTCATTTAAGACTGAACACACATGTATTAAAACACACAGATGCAGGTAACTTTCATGATTTTTCACACTTTAAATCCTTTTGGTTCTTTATTTTCACTTGTAAAACTAAAACCTGCAAGTTTTTACCTGAATTTAATAATAATAATAATAATAATAATAATAATAATAATAATAATAATAATAATGAGCATAAGTCTTCATTTTAGACTGAACTGTCCCCACACACCCAAATGCAAGTAATGTTCATGTTGTCATCAAGATGTTGAACACTTGAAGTAATTTATTAAAGATTCAGATAAAAACGTTACCTGTAACAGACAGAGTGACTCCAGGTGAACCAATATATTTCCCTCTGAAATGGTTTGTTATGAACCTGAACTTGTACACAGCTGAGTCTCTCTCTCTCAGGTCTGAGATTCTCAGAGTACAGTCCTTGTTTTCACAGTGATACTGCACACGACCTGAATACTTTGAGACTGTTGTTAGATCCAATGTTATTCACCACTATTTAATTCAGTAAACCAGAATGTTCTTTCAACTCTAGTATAACTGCCTTCCCACCAGGATGGGTATGTGTAGCTGCAGGGCATGTTCACTGTTGATCCTTTAACAGCACAGATCTGAGTAGAGGAGTAAGTCACTCTCCAGTCATCCTGACCCTGTATCACTGTAACACAGAGCACATCAGGAAGCACAATGAATTAATAACTTCAGTTAACAATCAGTTAATGAAACAAAGTGATCATACTACCAATGTGATCTAGGGAAGGTAACCTTTCATAAAAAAACCAACTAATTTCTGGGTTATTCAACCCAGAAAATGGGGTTGTTCTTTTGACCCAGAAGTTGTTTTATATTAATTACAATGTTGGGTTATTTTAACCAGACATTTGGGTCAAAAAGTCAAAATTTTTAACCTTGAAGTTAACCTAAAAATATAAACTCTTGATAATTATCAAACTTTAATAAACTATTTAGCTTTCCATTAATTGTAAACAAAACTAATGGTTTTACATTGGCTTCTGCAATAACTGTGTCATGAATATTTTTTTCCTTGACAAGGTGTAAAGTTTGAACCTTTCAAAGTTTGAACCAAGGTCCGGACCAATGGTTCATGACTAACATTGTATACATTTGAAAGGGTAAGTTTTGGTTTCACACTGCAGTTATGGAAGCACACTAAAGATCTATACGTGACAAAACTAGGTCCTGCCGTCATCACATAAAAGCTGCGTCCAGATACTTCTAACTGATTGGTTTGTAGACGGGCTTCCCAGTCCTCTCGTATCCTCTCTCTGGGTCAGAGTTTTTCCAGCTGACTGCTGCTCTCCCTACTGCCGCGGCTCTTTTTGTTTTGTTGTGATGTTGAGAAGCAAGACACGGGAACTTTCTTTCTGGAGCATTTATTCAGAGACAAACAGAAACCTACACTGTACATTTACTACCTCTTAACAAATAAACTGCTGATGGATTCTCTGCTCTGATAGCCGACAGCTGTCTGCTCTGAGCGCATTCACCGTCACACACTCTCTCATGTAGCTTACACACTAAGCACCGAGCTATTCCTTTAAGGAGCTTCTCCGGTCTTGTAACACAAGGAGATCCTCCCAGAGCTTCTTGTATTTAGTCCGAAAGTCCGAACCATCAAAAAAATGCTTTCACACTATAAACGAACCGGACCATGACCGAGACCACCATTTTTTATTGGACCAAAGTTTAGTCTTTTGATCCAGACCGTGGTCCGGGGGAGGTTTCACACCTGTAATTTTGGTTCGGATCAAACTGAAAAGTCCAAAAGTCCGGACCAAATGAGGTAGGTGTGAAAACGCCCCAGGATGTCTTTAAAGTTATAAGACCAGTTTGATGACAGTGAATGCAGTACCGAGGTGACAGGTTAAGTAGTCCAGGTGGGTTCTGGTGTTCCAGATTAACTGGTGTTTGAATGAAGTGGCGGCAGAGACAGATGTGTTGGAGGCGTGGCCAATGAGGACCCATTGCTGACTAACCAGGAAATCATTGCGTCGCCTCCCACTCACCAATTCATCAGTGTTTTGCGATAAACTGACATGAACGGGTTCCTGGGACATTACAATAGTCCCGACAGACATACATGCACACAACAGCCGTTGCCATAACGATTATACCATACTTTACATACTTTGGGATAATGATTACAGTCTTTGCTTTTCTTGGTAGGTTTCTGCTCTGTTCACTCTGAGGTCAGGTTGATGTTGCGTTAGGTGTGTCAAGTAAAAAGAAAAGCAGAACACTGAGGTCAGAGAGTACAGAAGGAACCAGCAGGGTTGGGCTCAGATGTGTGATCAATAAAGAGAAGTTAAGACGGTATGTGATGACTTCACTCTGAGACTAATATACCTCCAAAAATCTTCACTGTGATAAAAGTGAGCTGTCGTTTCTACAACCAGGGTCATCTTTAGAAGAGATTAAACACTAATAGGATTTTAAAGATATTTCTGAATTAAACCATGGTTACCATGCATATGAATGAATAATAATGTATTACAGATAATAGTAATTATTAGAGTACATTTCTTGGTTAGTTTCCTCTCTTTCACTCTGAGGTCAGGTTGATGCTGAGTGTGAAAACTAAAAAGAAAAGAGAACACTGAAGTCAGAACAACAGAAGGAACCAGCAGGGTTGGGCTCAGATGTGTGATCAATAAAGAAAGTTGAACTAGCATGACTTTACTGTGAGACTAATATCCCTCCAAAAACATCAACATGATAAAAGCGAGCTATCAGATTAAACAGTAATATGTTTTCACAGAGTGAGGAGGGAACAGTTCTGAATAAAAGCCACAATATTCTCTGTTTACAGCATGTAAAAGTGCTTAGCACACAGTTACTTCATGCAAAAGACAAAAGTCAAAGATGCTGGCCAACACAAGAGAAGATCCTCCTAAAATCCAACTGACAAGATCTGGGGAGTTTCCACAATTGTACAAACTACTGATAACATCTGGTGAGTTTCACACAATTGATCCACACAAACTACACATCTGGCCTGAGACGACCTTTCAAACCCAGAACCTACCTTTCACACAACCTGATCCACCATTCTCTTATTTCCACATGTGACCTTCAGTCCCACATTTTCCCAGAATCCCTCTTTTAAAGAATGAATGTAACTGTAGATATACAGTACCTGACACAGAGAGAAGGAAGACAACAAATCCACTCGCTGCTGCAGTTAAACTCATAGCTGCTCCTCTCATCTCTCTGTGTGAGACAATAAAACATGTCAGCAGATAAAATAATGTACACAGGAGGTATACAGTATCAATAAACTAATCAATAAACTGTTTCTACTTACAATGAAGACGGACGTCGTCTTTAAAGATGCCTCTCCTCTGTTGTCAGTAAGCAGAAGACAGATATCAGGCTGGTACTACATTTCCTTCCTCTTTGGATCATTAATATGCATGAAGAGCCAAATGCCAGTACATACAGTACCCACAACACAATAAAGTTATGTTGTTTTACAAACTATACACTTCAAAAAAGAGAGTAAGAAACAAATATTCAGCTGTTGTTAGAAAACCCGTTTCACCACCAACATCCCACCGACACCAGAAAAGAGCATTCATAAAGAGAAGAGAAAAACAGACAGACAGTTCATCTCTATGTGCACTGATTCAGGATGTCACACAGTCTGCAGGTGTAGTGATGGAACAGGAATGTATTTGACCTGTGAACCATGAGGCAGTTACATTGAACAGAATGAAGAGCAGAGTATTAATCATAAGAGGGAATGGAAAATGACATCATTGTTTTTCTTAGTTTGTCTCTTCTCTGTTCTCTCTGTGGTCAGGATGCTAAAAATGCAGAACACTGAGGTGTGACAAACTCACATGTATGTTAGTGTTAACTAAACATGGACATGGAAAAAAAAGGGGTAAAAGGTAAAAGTATAAAAAAGGAAGGAACAAACGTTAATGAACTTTGGCTTGTTTCCTTGGATCTATTTGAAAAACTGTTAAGACCTCCCAATGCAGATAAAAAAGGAAACTACCTGGTCAACTCTGAGGAGGTAAAGGAGAAAATGTGTCTCTTTGTACCTTGGCTCAAAGGCCATGACAACAGTGGAGGGAGAGGCATCAGAAATTATGGAAAAGTGAATTATTTAACAAAGATAATGAATCTAAACAGAGACATTTTAATCCATCCCTGATTGTTCATTCAAAACAAATGTAGCTTTTGGTTCTTTATTTTCATTTGATGTCTGAAACTATTTGAAGAAAGAGAGTTTACAATGGACATTTAATTTTTAAGAATTAGTTCACAACTCCCAGCTGCACAGGTTCCAGGAAGGCTGCAATCAACTAGGTAACAAAGATGGAAACAAAGATGGGTATGACCAGAGAGGTGTCATTATTATGACAGAAACCGCCCATGAACATGAAGGATTCATTTTTAGTTCATGACTGTTACACAGGTCATTCAGTTAAAAACATTTAAGAAAGTTAGCATTGTCTGAGATGTCTTTGTCATGACAACTTGACTTTAGCCAAGAAGAGGTTATTGTCCCATCCTGGTAGTTTTAGATTTGGTCCGGTGTTACCAAATGGGTCCAAGTATACAGCTCTCCTTCCTTAATGTACATGATCTATGGTAACAAAATGACGACCCATTGCCTACAGATGGTATATTTTGTCTGAACCATTTAACAACCTACAATGAGTCCAGTGGTGAATAATAAGCCAGAGACCTTGACCCATGGCCTTGTGACTTTGTCTACACATACAGAAGAACAAAATAAATGTTGAAGAAAAACAGACAATCCATGAAAAGTCAAACTATTTAAAATTTATGTATGACAACCCATCTGAAACTTACAGTGCACTCCAATTGGCACCTCTGAGGGCTCCACCTTTCCTCCCACCCAAACATTCAAATAAAAACAGTGTGTATTTTGTCAACAAGGATGTGGAGCTTTTTGTTTTTACTGACATGTTCTTGTATGGTGGGGAGCTCAGGAACTTATCCCTCTGGCTGTGATGTTGTGGGTCAGACACCAGCCTGTTGAGGGACCTGAAGAGCAGTAATGAAGGACAGGAATGAGGAGAAGGATCCAACTCCCCTAGTCAACTTTGCGGGATCCATCGAGGACTGGATGTCTGGTTGTTTTCCTTCAGTTCCTTTTCTGAGGTCAGGTCAGATGAGGTTCTCCAGATGTTGGATGATTGGATCTGCCCCATTGGCCGCCTCCAAATTTCCCCCTACGCTGCTCCTGCCTGACATTCTTCCTCAACACGAGGTCCCCGATTGGTTGGGGTTCTTCCAGACCACCACTGCCTGGTTAAGGTTGAGGACCCTGTCCTGGCTTGCCTTCATGTTATCTTTCACCTTTCTGGCAAACTCCCCACTGTTTTTTCAAAACCCTTTAAAGAACTCCTTAAAAAGATGGCCTTGGTTACATTGTCTTCGGGGCTGTTTAAAAGACCAGATATTAAAAGAATAGGTTAAAAGAAAACAATTCACAGGAAGGACAGCAAAATTAAAAACTTTAAATGCAAAATTGGTCACCTCTGAGGGATAACTAACCTCCCTCCCAAACATCAAATAAAATGTATTTTGTTAGTTAGTTAGTTTGTCCGGAGGCCAAACATGGTGGGCTGCAGGAACTTATCCCAGTTTGGGCCGTTGGACACCAGGTTGAGGACCTGAAGACAGTAATGAAGGACAGGCATGAGTGAATCTCCCGGTCTCCCCTACTTCATAACAATCCAAGGGACTGGATGTCTGGCTGTTCCTGGCACCGCCATAGTGGATGAGGTTCAGGTGTGGTGACTGGATCAGTACCAGGTGTGTGGAAGACCCAGGCCAGGCACGCCCCCAAACCCACTGCCAGAGGAGAGATAGAGGAGACGCACACACACAGAATAGACAGACCACACCCAAGCATACTACACATAAAGACAAACAACACAAACACAATCACTCACAAGTGTCACGGCCGATTCATGACAAATAGTTCACATTGGTGACCGACATCTTTGATAACAATAACAAACTCTTTAAATCAACTTGTTTTAGTTGAACAAATTAGAGGGTACAAAACTTTTATTCCGAAAGCTGTATTTATCACTATGGACTTTTATTTGAATCAGACAAACACTTGGGAAATGTAACATGTAGGAAATTCTTACTGGGCTTACTGCTTCATGTTTGATTTTTTGTAAAATCTAAACTAATGGAGTTTGATGATTTCAGTTCACTGTTGATTTGAACCAACTTTATTGGCTCTGTCAACCAGGACAGGTACAAACCCAGAGGCTGCTCAGGAGTTTGGAAAAATTTATTATGTAGAATTTCAAAAATACATTTTGCATAACAACTTTAATCCTTAATGTCTATAAAATATCTAACTCTTTTGTTTTTACATTTTTTTCCATTCATTTGCAAATAAAGTCCAAAAACAAAATACATTACATACAAACACAGGTAACCATTAGTTACTGAAGCATATTCCACTCTTAAAGGCATGAGCTCCTTGCTGTGCAATCATTGGAATCAAAACACAACAGAGGGCTCAGCCCAGTTAACTTTAAAAAAGACATAATTAGACCTACACCTTAGATTGAAGTGTGCCTAATTATACAGACAGCACATGCTATATAAATATACTATATATATAGATATAGCCTAAAAGGGAAAAAACTAACAAACCAAACAAAAATGAGCAAAATAAGCAAAACAAAGACACCAGCAACCAAAATAAAAAATAAGACATTATAAAAAATGTATGTTGCACATCATTTTTTTTTTTTTTTTTTTTTTTCCCCCTTAACCCTTCCAAAACTTTTTCCCTCCATGAACTTTAAACATTTTCAAAATGAACTTTTTAAGGTAAAAAAAAATCAAATTATTTTCATCACTAAATGAAGTGCATCCTTCCTAGCCTTAAGCATAACATGGCCTAAAACTAACTCTGCAGTAGAAAATAAGCTTGCATATACATCAGTAAGTCACAGAACACCTGAGCATCAGCTGATCTGAACAATAAATCATGTTTGACACCTCGACATGATTCAGTTCAAGCTGCCAACACCACATTCTTCTAAACGTTGTGCTACATGCTGCTGCTGACTCCTACCTGCTGCTGCTACTCAAAACTGACAATAAAATCTTCTGGAGTTGAAGGTAAATGTATCCACTTCCCCCGCACCCTCCACAGCCTCGCTCTCCTCAGGGATATTTCAATGTCGTACTACTTTGTTTCCATCAGGTGAGTCCAGCCTCTGGTTCAGCTGCATCTGCAGAAAATCACATGAAACTGGTGTAAAGTTATGGATGGAACTGTGACTGTAAATCTGGAGTGGGCCTGTTTTATTTGATGCAGGAGGCTCTAACCTGACTGGACTTCACACCAGGACTTCCTGCTCCTCTGGGTCTTCTGTCTGTGCTGCAGTGTCTGAGATGTTCGCATACGCAGGACAAGAGTCTAACTGATGGGGAGAGATGACAAAATGAGGACCTTGTTCATGAAACCAGCATATACTAAGAGTTAGTCAAATCAAAATGTCACATTTAAATGTAAATTATTTGCAAATATTGTGTCATGACCAAATACATTACTGGTTTCTACTCAGCAAGTTGTATTTTAAACATTTATGTCACCCCTTCTTTAGTTTTCAGAGCATGTATGAGCCAAGTGATATATGGGGAAGTTATGTCAATACTCTCTCTCACTCACTCACTCACTCACCTCTATCTCTACATGTTCATGTGGTCCAGTGGTGGAGCTCAGAGTTTTCTTCTGCCTGGATTGAGTCCAACAACAACAAATACAGAATGTATGACATTTATCATACTTAATCTAAAGTAACTGAAAGATAGTGGAATAAAATAAAAGAGCAGTGACTGAACTGAAGGATGTTTCTGGTTTTACCTCGCCCACAGACTCAGGAGCAGCAGAGGAATCAGCATCAGGACCACCACAGTCAGCCTGATGATATTCATTATCATTGTTAAATTCCCTGGAAAAATAGACAGATATGTGATACACCTCATTAGTAGGATCAGATTGATGAATCTCTTTGCCAGGTGAGACTGTCTGTTAATCAGTCAGTCAGTGTCATCCACCTCTGACATGATGGAGGTTCCTCCCTGAACACACCTACAGAAAAACAGTCTGGAAATGCACACAGGGAATGTTATTTTATTGTAACCAGTTATGGGCTGCTACATATTAACATGTGAATCAGGTCTGGTACAGTAAAGAGGTCTTTGTGCAGGTGAAAGTGGAGAATCTTACCTGCTACAACAATCAGATGTAAGGTGGAGTTCTGACTTCCTATTCTGTTCTGGGCTACACAGTAATAATTCCCACTGTGTTCAGCTCTGAAGTCAGTGATGGTGAAGATCTGTCCTGATGCTTTTGGTGAGTCTTCATTCTCCTTGTACCAGGTGTAGTTAGCTGCTGGGTTAGCATCACTGCTACAGGTCAGATTCACTAAACTGCCCTCCACTATCTCAGCAGAGGGACTCACTGACACAGAGGGAAGCTTTGGACCATCTGGAGGAGAAAACATAGAACACATTTAACATTTCAGTTAAAGTGTAACTCTAGGCTATTTTTAGGGGTGCTGAAGCACCCGTAAAAATCATCTCAGCACCCCTGAAAATAAAGTCCTTATCATTGTGATTCTGTGAAATCGTTTAGGCTAGTGCTCAAACCTCATTACTTTTGCAAACCTGATTTTAGCGATGGAATAGGATAAATGAGGACAGGCTCAGCTCAGTTGTAGCTTAAAGTCAACAGCCTATCTGTGATTCCCTGAACGAGGGCGCCTCAGCCTACTGTTCAGTCTGCGCAGATAACTTTGGGGAATTCGGTCGTCAGAGTATGGCTACTTTCAACCACTGAAAAGGTATGGCTTTGAAAACGCTCTGATTGGTTTATTGCACGTGACGCCCAAACCACACCTAGCTACTTCAGACCAACCCATTTTAGATTTGCGTCGGGCGCAAGACTCATTTATCCCGCCGGTAAAATAGCAACAGCGCCCGAGATCCGCCCACAAAGCTACTTGCGTTTCACGTTTGATACTTTGATATGTTTGAAACTTCGACATTTAGGTCTCATTAAGCAATATCAAAAACATTTTTCACGAATCTGTTCCATTTACAATCTGTTTGCATTTCATTGAGCCACCTCCTGAAACATGGGGACAGTGGAGACTTCCAATTGAGTAATATTATTTTTTTAGCTGCAACCTTGCCTAGTCTAATAATTAGTGATGGTCAAATGAAGCTTCGCGAACCAGTGTCTTTACTTTCTGAGCTCACTAGATGGCGCTCTCTGTTCAAAGAAAAAGGTTAGATGAATGGCAATTCAATGGGTTTTCAAACCCTTTGTTGAACAGAGAGCGCCATCTAGTGAGCTCAGAAAGTAAAGACACTGGTTCCTGAAAGAAAAATGGGAACTGCTGTGTCCATTTAGAAGAGAGAAGTGTATGCACATTGTGCACACGCTACATTATGGCCAAGCATGCGCCCCTAAAATAGCATCTGAATAACGCACCACTGACTTTAGACCAGGTTTTTCCTGGTCAGTGGCGGAATTGTTTTCTGAAACTGCTAAATATCACCACGTAACATTTGTGCCGGAACACGCCTCCTCTTTTCGCTGAACCGCCACCGGGAGCGCAAACACATTCCCTAATTTACCGACGGGAATCTGTGGAGGGAAAAGTCCGCCTTGTGTCGAGTGCAAAATAGGAATGATACATGAGTTGGTGTACAAAGGCAATTGCGCTGAGTGCAAGATAGGGCCCTGAGACTCTACCTTCCATTTGTGTGTGTATGTGTGCTTTTCTTGATTTTTTTTCATTTTCTTTTTTTCCATCTTTTTATCTTTTTTTATTGCTGTCTTGTCTTGTTTATTGTGTGACTGGTATGAGAAAGATTTTAAATGAAGTATCTGGAGGAGAAAACATGAACACATTCAACATTTCATTTAAACAGGAGTATGTTTTCATAGTGGAACATATTTAAATCAACACTAGTTCATAGAAACACAGAGTGGGTTGTGGAACTTACATATTACAAACTCAGAAACCACAACTTAAACCACTATCACCATGGATACTGACACTTGCTGATATAGGATAGTAAACAAGGAAATGTTTGGGGTTTAGTGTCTTTGGACACTGTCATGTCTACTGAGGACCTATGCTGGGTAAATTCTCCTCCATGATGTCCACAATCATCACTTCCACAATAAAACTTGATCAGACAGATCTTCTAACCCTAATCACTTGTTATTATTCAGGACTTTCAGGAAACATTGGACTTCACATGCAGTTAAGGTACAGTACAAAAGGTTAAAGGCTCCACTAGATGGTGTTATGTCAGAGGAAGACTGTAAGTAAACTCACACACTGAAGGAGAGCGGAAGTCCTCATGTCCTCTTACAGCACAGGAAAAGCTGTCTGCAGGATCCAAGGAGGCTGTATAAGAAATAGACGTGTATCCCTGAATTTTCTGTCCATTCTTGTACCAGATGTAGGAAGGATGACCAGGTAGACGACAACTGCTCTGACACTTCAGCTTTGTCTGATTAGAAGACTTGCTCACCTGCACCTGGAGACCTGAATATGGAAAAGTCTTCATTTAAGACTGAACACACATGTATAAAAACACACGGACGCAGGTAACTTTCATAAGATGTAGAACACTTGTAAGTAAATTACAAAACGTTCAGATGGAAATGTTACCTGTGACAGACAGAGTGACTCCAGGATAACCAACATAGTTCCCACCCTGGTTTGTTGTGAACCTGAACTTGTACACAGCTGAGTCTCTCTCTCTCAGGTCTGAGATTCTCAGAGTACAGTCCTTGTTTTCAGAGTGATAATGCACACGACCTGAATACTCTGAGTCTGTTGTCAGATCCACAAACTGTTGAATAAACCAGACTCTCTGCTCAACTGTAGTATCAACACCACCTACAGCTGATGGGTATGTGTATCTGCAGGGTATGTTCACTGTTGATCCTTTAACAGCACAGATCTGAGTAGAGGTGTAAGTCACTCCCAAGCCATTCTGACCCTTTATCACTGTAACACAGAGCACACCAGGAAGCACAATGAATTAATAACTTCAGTGCATCTGTCTAACAAGAACTGAATTAAAATATAGAATGTCAGAAAATGCCTGAAAAGTTTATCTTACGTGAACACATTTAACATTTAATTTAAAGACAAGTTTGTATTCCCGGTGGAACATAACTTAAGTGGACAATAGTTAACAGAAACAGAAAGTGGGTGATGGAGCTCAAATTTCCTCTATATTAGAAACTACATGGTGTCCTGTTACCATGGTTACTAGTTTAATCCTTTCTAACTGACGCAGTGAAGTAAACAAGGAAATGATTGAGGTTCAGTGTGTTTGGACACTGTCACGTCTACTGATGACCTCTGCTGGTTAATAAGATACATGAGGGCATTAAAGGTCCAGTGTGTAACGTTTTTAGTTAGTTCATTATCAAAATCTGTGTTGCCCGTTCACAAACTTGTCCTTTTTCATGAATATTTACCACCACCATCAATTCCAAGTATTCCTTTTGACTTGAAATGTTACATTTGCATTCACATGAACTGGGGTAGACGCTCCATGTTCATGCGCCATCTTGAAATACGTTAGCCGGTAAGGGACATACAGGACATACAGGACATACTGCTCCACCTTTCGCGTTTTCTCTGTCACATGATAAACTCCCAGGTGCTAATGCTGCTAACGGGTATCGTAGCTTCCCGGCCCCGGCAAGTTTGAAGAAGGAAACGTGGAGGACCACACGTATTCAAAATCCAAATTTTAGGAACAGGAGTCTTCTTCTTCGCCCAGAAAAAGAAAAAGGATATCGAAAAGAGAAAGAGACCGGCTTTTGAAGCGTGAAGGCTACAGTAGCTGTAATATGTACTTTTAACTGCGTGGGACCAGAGAGTTGATTGCGATATATGATCTCAACGCTAGATGGCAGAAATTCCCACACATTGGACCTTTAAATAATGAGAATGTGTCAGACATGATTTTTCCTCCTGTGACATTTTCTTACATCATCGCTTCCACAAAGAAACTTGATCAGACAGATCTTCTAACACTAATAATTTGTAAATATTCAGGACTTATGAACATCTGACTTCATTCTTTTCACTCATGTTTTGGATGTTTTAAAACCTGGACCAGTTAAGTGTTTTAATTTTTAAAAATAAAAGGTCAAGATTACTAAATAACACATTTTAACAATGAAAAATGTCATATAAAGACAAAAGTCTAAGGACAAATTTCCAGTGTGAGCTCTTATTTTCCAGCTTTACTTTACAGTGAGGTCAGGAAATAAGAGATCATTGATTAGTGATTTGGTTTTCATTCACTTCTGCACAATTATCACCAAATATCACAGAGTTACATGCAGTTAAGGTACAGTACAAAAAGTTAAAGGCTCCACTAGATGGTGTTATGTCAGAGGAAGACTGTAAGTAAACTCACACACTGAAGGAGAGGGAAGTCCTCATGTCCTCTTACAGCACAGGAAAAGATGTCTGCAGGATCAAAGGAGGCTGAATAATAATCAGATGTTTGTCCCTGAATGTTCTGTCCATTCTTGTACCAGATGTAGGAAGGACGACCAGGTAGAGGACAACTGCTCTGACACTTCAGATCTGCCTGGTTAGGAGACTCGCTCACCTGCACCTGGAGACCTGAATAATAATAAGGACACTACTACTACTACTACTACTACTACTACTAATAATAATAATAATAATAATAATAATAATGAACAGAAGTCTTCATTTTAGACTGAACCCACCAACACATACACTTTCATAAGATATTGAACACTTGAAAGTGATTTATTAAATAATGTAGATAAAAATGTTACCTGCAGTGACTCCAGGTGAACCAATATATTTCCCACCTTGGTTTGTTGTGAACCTGAACTTGTACACAGCTGAGTCTCTCTCTCTCAGGTCTGAGATTCTCAGAGTACAGTCCTTGTTTTCAGAGTGATACTGCACACGACCTGAATACTCTGAGACTGTTGTCAGGTCCACGGTTTCACCATTACCTAATTCAGTAAACCAGAATCTTTTCTCAACTTTGGTAACAAGGTCATTTATTCTGGATTGGTATGTGTAGCTGCAGGATATGTTCACTGTTGATCCCTTGAAGGCACAGATCTGAGTAGAGGTGTAAGTCACTCCCAAGTCATACTGACCCTGTATCACTGTAACACAGAGAACATCAGAGAGCACAATGAATTAATAACTTCAGATAACAATCAGTACTACCAACATGATCTAGGGAAAGGTAACCTGGACAAACTTAAAAATCCTCAATTATCAGACCAATTATCTGCAGCTATTAAAAAAGTCATAAAAAGTTCATCATCAAGCATCTGTCTAACTTAACTGTATTTAAGAATTTCATCAGGTTTTATCATAGTTTATTATAGTTGGGACATATAGGGATATGTGTTACTTCTGGTTTTGGTTTTGGTTATTTAATTTAAAAAAAACATTTGTGAAAATAAGCCTGAGCAGTGCTTCTTGCATGTCAACAAGAAAATACAAATACATTTTACAGACTCTTCTAGGATAGAGCAGATGTCTAAACACAAATGAAATGTCTTATCTGTGTTTCATCATAGTCGGGACACAGGAAAATGTGTTAAATTATTGTATTTAAATATATGTGTTAATTGTTTTGAAAAAAATAAGCCTGAGAAGTGCTTCTTACATGTTAACAAAAAATACATTTACCAGACTCTTCTAGGATAGAGCAGAATTATACATAACATACATGTTTTAATTTATAGTCTACCTCCTGTTAAAAATAATACTTATGTTACTTTTTAAAGTTACATCAGAATTAAACCAAAGTGAACAGGCAAAGACAAGTCTAAACACAACGGAAGAGTTAAATAGGTTGAAAGTTGAAGAGCTGATATTTATTAATATACATATGTCACAGGGCAGAAGTCTATTTTTATTTGTACATGCTTTTATTGGATTTGCTGTGTTTTTATATTTTATAGTGCATGCTTTTATTCTGAAATGTGTGGTGTTTTTAATGTTGACTTCCGCCAGTGAACATTTTAGCAGGCCTAATCAGGCTAATGACTTTCGCCTGGGGGTGAGAGGGGGTTGATTGGCCCTTGTATAAAAAGGGCAGGACCTTAGAGGAGCCAGGAGAGAGGGGCACATGGGAGAAGGAGAGGCCATGGTGAAGATGAGGGAGGCCTGAGAGAGCACACCAGTGAAGATGCTGAGATATGACAGGGCATTTGGAACAGGTGGTGAAGCTGACAGGAGATCAGATGAAGACACACAGAAAGACAACCTTAGAGAGCCCTGAAGCTACAGCGAAGAAACACAAACACCGTCCGCTAGCGGCAAAAAGTGTGAGAGAGTGAAACCTCTCCTTCCTGCATAAGTCCCTTTTAGACCGGTGTTAGGTGGTGGTAAACGTCATGAAGTGGTAGCAGTTGCTAAGGGCGTGTTACTGGCGCGCAGTTTTCTGTTACAGGTTATGCCCGAGGAAAGCCGCACAAGGAGAGGAAACTGGTTGCCAGCAGAACCCTGTGGACATTTTAAAGTCAAGACTCCTGTTCTGTTTGGACTGGTTTTTAGTTTGATTTTTAGTTTTTAAATCTTTGTTTGTTTTTTTAAAGTCATTTTTATTGTTTTATCCTTTTGTTAAAATAAATGTGTTACTCCTATTTGTTTTTACTCATTGTTTTAAATACACCGTGTTTTACTGCTCTCCCCCGGTACAAAGGACCTGTTTTAATCTTTGACTTTTAGTTTTTAATTGTTGTAGTTTTTAAAGAGGTCCTAGGCCTCAGTATCAAACCCTAGGTGGCGTTGTTGGTCCTTTCTTACCCATATTTATATATTTTATACCAACATCCCCCCCTAAACCCCTACGACCTTTAAAACACATACATAATACATTATAGGGATAATAAGTATATGAATCTGTACATTTCCTGGTTAGTTTCCTCTCTGTTCACTCTGTGGTCATGTTGATGCTGAGGTAATTGTGAAGACTGAAAAAAGCAGAACACTGAGGTCATCAGGCTCAGATGTGTGATGAATAAAGAGAAGTTGAGACAGTATGGGATGACTTCACTGACCAGTATTCCTTTAAAATTAATTTCACCGTGATTTAAAAGTGAGCTGTTTCTACAACCAGGGTCGTCTTTAGAACAGATTAAACAGTAACATGTTTTCACTGAGTATAAAACCCACAATATTCTGTTTACAGCATGTAAAAGTGCTTAGCACACAGTTACTTCATACAAAAGTCAAAGATGATGGCCAACACAAGAGAAGATCCTGCTGATATCCAATTCACACAAAAACAATCAAAATTGTAAACAAAACTAATATTTGTAGCGTTTCTGGGAAGTTTGCCTTTCACACTTACCCACCTATTTCCACATGACCTTCAGTCCAACATTTTCCCAGAATCCCTCTTTTAAAGAATGAATGTTGCTGATGTATTCTCTGCTCTGATAGCCGACAGCTGTCTGCTCTGAGCACATTCACCGTCACACACTCTCTCATGTAGCTTACACACTAAGCACCGAGCTATTCCTTTAAGGAGCTTCCCCGGTCTTGTAACACAAGGAGAGCCTGCCAGAGCTTCTTGTATTTGGTCCGAAATTCCGAACCATCAAAAAAAATGCTTTCACACTATAAACGAACCGGACCATGGTTCAGTTTGGTCCGGAACGAGACCATCTCTTTTTAATCGGACCAGAATTTGGTCTTTTGATCCAGACCGTGGTCCGGGGGAGGTTTCACACCTGTAATTTTGGTTCGGATCAAACTGAAAAGTCTAAAAGTCCGGACCGGAGGTAGGTGTGAAAACGCCCCAGGATGTCTTTAAAGTTATAAGACCAGTTTGATGACAGTGAATGCAGTACCGAGGTGACAGGTTAAGTAGTCCAGGTGGGTTCTGGTGTTCCAGATTAACTGGTGTTTGAATGAAGTGGCGGCAGAGACAGATGTGTTGGAGGCGTGGCCAATGAGGACCCATTGCTGACTAACCAGGAAATCATCGCGTCGCCTCCCACTCACCAATTCATCAGTGTTTTGCGATAAACTGACATGAACGGGTTCCTGGGACATTACAATAGTCCCGACAGACATACATGCACACAACAGCCGTTGCCATAACGATTATACCATACTTTACATACTTTGGGATAATGATTACAGTCTTTGCTTTTCTTGGTAGGTTTCTACTCTGTTCACTCTGAGGTCAGGTTGATGTTGCGTTAGGTGTGTCAAGTAAAAAGAAAAGCAGAACACTGAGGTCAGAGAGTACAGAAGGAACCAGCAGGGTTGGGCTCAGATGTGTGATCAATAAAGAGAAGTTAAGACGGTATGTGATGACTTCACTCTGAGACTAATATACCTCCAAAAATCTTCACTGTGATAAACGTGAGCTGTCATTTCTACAACCAGGGTCATCTATAGAAGAGATTAAACACTAATAGGATTTTAAAGATATTTCTCAATTAAACCATGGTTACCATGCATATGAATGAATAATAATGGATTACAGATAATAGTAATTATTAGAGCACATTTCTTGGTTAGTTTGCTCTCTGTTCACTCTGTGGTCAGGTTGATGCTGAGTGTGAAAACTAAAGAAATCAGAACAATGAAGTCAGAGAGTACAGAAGGAACTAGCAGGGTTGGTCTCAGATGTGTGATCAATAAAGAAAGTTGAGGCGGTATGTGATGACTTTACTGTGAGACTAATATCCCTCAAAAACATCAACATGATAAAAGCGAGCTATCAGATTAAACAGTAATATGTTTTCACAGAGTGAGGAGGAACAGTTCTGAATAAAAGCCACAATATTCTCTGTTTACAGCATGTAAAAGTGCTTAGCACACAGTTACTTCATGCTAAGGACAAAAGTCAAAGATGCTGGCCAACACAAGAGAAGATCCTCCTAAAATCCAACTGACCCAAAACAAACAAAACTGATAACATCTGGTGAGTTTCCACAATTGTATACCAAACTACTATCTGTAGCGTTTCTGGAAGTTTACCTTTCACACAACTCTGATCCACTTATTCACACATAATTACCTTCAGTCCCACATTTTCCCAGAATCACTCTTTTAAAGAATGAATGTAACTGTAGATATACAGTACCTGACACAGAGAGAAGGAAGACAACAAATCCACTCACTGCTGCAGTTAAACTCATAGCTGCTCCTCTCATCTCTCTGTGTGAGACAATAAAACATGTCAGCAGATAAAATAATGTACACAGGAGGTATACAGTATCAATAAACTAATCAATAAACTGTTTCTACTTACAATGAAGACGGACGTCGTCTTTAAAGATGCCTCTCCTCTGTTGTCAGTAAGCAGAAGACAGATATCAGGCTGATAAAGACTACATTTCCTTCCTCTTTGGATCATTAATATGCATGAAGAGCCAAATGCCAGTACATACAGTACCCACAACACAATAAAGTTATGTTGTTTTACAAACTATAAACTTCAAAAAAGAGAGTAAGAAACTAATATTGACCTGTTGTTAGAAAACCTGTTTCACCACCAACATCCCAACGACACCAGAAAAGAGCATTCATAAAGAGAAGAGAAAAACAGACAGACAGTTCATCTCTATGTGCACTGATTCAGGATGTCACACAGTCTGCAGGTGTAGTGATGGAACAGGAATGTATTTGACCTGTGAACCATGAGGCAGTTACATTGAACAGAATGAAGAGCAGAGTATTAATCATAAGAGGGGAATGGAAAATGACATCATTGTTTTTTCTTAATTTGTCTCTTCTCTGTTCTCTCTGTGGTCAGGTTGCTAAATGCAGAACACGGAGGTGTGATAAACTCACATGCATGTTAGTGTTAACTAAACATGGACATGTAAAAAGACAAGGGGTAAAAGTATGCCAGTACAGAAAAAGGAAGGAACAAACGTACAGACAAACCGAGTCGAAAACATAACCTCCTTGGCCTAATATTTGAAAAAACATTAAGACCTCCCAGCATGCAGCCAAATAAAAGAGAAACTACCTGCATGTCTAGATACCACAGGAGGTAAAGGAGAAAATGTGTCTCTTTGTAGTTTGGGTGGAGTCAGCCTTCAAAGCAGACAGTGGAGGGAGAGCTCAGAGTGATGGAGCCTGAATGGGCCACACACAGATACTGAATCAGGACCCTGAGACATTTTACCATCCATCCCTGATTGTTCATTCACATTTAAATTCACTTTTGGTTCTTTATTTTCACATTTCATGAGTGAAACTATTTGTTTATTTAAGACTTTTACCCTGGACATTTAATTTATTAAACATTAGTTAGAAACTCCTTCAGCTGCACAGCTTCCAGGAAGGCTGCTCTCGTGTAGATAACACTTTATTTGAAGGAGTGTTCATAAGACTGACATGACACTGACTGACATGTCATTATTATGACAGGAAACCTTTCATGAACATGAAGGATTCATTTTTAGTTCATGACTGTTATTAAGTGTCATTCAGTAAATGATGACACATTTAATGCAAAGTTAGCATTGTCTGAGATGTCTTTGTTATGACAACTTGAATTTAGCCAAGAAGAGGTTACCTTGTCCCATCCTGGTAGTGTTGGATTTGGTCCGGTGTGGCCCCAAATGGGTCCAAGTATACGGCTCTCCTCTCCTTAATGTACATGATCTATGGTAACAAAAATGACGACCCATTATACACCAGATGGTATATTGTGTCACAACCACATTTAACATTACCTACAATGAGTCCAGTGGTGATTGTGACATACAGCCCCTGCTGCCACATCGTGCTGTGTAAGCTCCAACTACACATACAGAAGAACAAAATAAATGTATGAAGTTACAAAGACAGACAATCCATGAGTAGTCACTCTATTTAAAATTCAAGAATCCCCACTTACCCATCCTAAACCTTTAGCAATGCCATGCCAGACGGACGTCATGGCATAAGAATCAATAATGAGGGCTCCGCACTTTCTGCCCACCATCACGAGGTAGCTATTCATGATCTAACACAATGTGGCATTGTGTCAACAACCATGATGAAGAGCTACTTTGTTTTTACTGACATGTTATTGCATCCTTGGATGGAGCTCGGGGCTTCTGTGATGAAGGCTCTGGCTGTGATGTTGTGGGTGGTGTAGCAGGTGTGGTGGATGTGTGGGTGCTGTGTATGTCTGTGTGTGTCTGTTGTGGACCAGCCAGAGGAGAAGGATCCAACACCTTAGTCAACTTTGCAGGGATCCTCTCTGACTGGAAATAATGTGTCAGCTGGTCTATGTTGATTTTCCTTCAGTTCCTTTTCTGAGGTCAGGTCAGCACTTTTGCCCTCCAGATGTTGGATGTGGTAGGGCCCCATCATGTCCGCCTCCAGCTTTCCCCCCTTACGCTGCTCCTGCCTCACATTCTTCCTCAACACGAGGTCCCCCACCCTGAAGTCATCTTCCTGACCGACCACTGCCTTTCTCTTGAGGACCCTGTCCTAGCTTGCCTTCATGTTATCTTTCACCTTTCTGTAAACTCCCTTCGGTTTTTTCAGCCCCTCAAAGACTTCCTCATTAGAGACGGCCTTGCTGACTTTGTCTTTGTTTACCTGCAACAAATCTCAGTTAGGAAATACAGCACATAGGTGAAAAGAAAACTAATTCACTTGATGTATGGCAACATTAGTGACTTACAGTGCACTCAATTGGCACCTCTGAGGGATACCTGGCCTCCCTCCCAAACATCAAATAAAAAGGGCTGTATTTTGTGGTAAGCTGCTTCTTTGTCCGGAGGCCAAACATGGTGGGCTGCAGGAACTTATCCCACTGTTTGGGCCGATCAGACACCAGCTTGTTGAGGGACCTGAAGAGCAGTAATGAAGGACAGGCATGAGCCAATCTCCCCGGTCTCCCCTACTTCATAATAATCCAGCAGGGACTGGATGTCTGGCTGTTCCTAAGTACCGCTTTTGACGAGTGGATGAGGTTCAGGTGTGGTGACTGGATCGGTACCAGGTGTGTGGAAGACCCAGGCCAGGCACGCCCCCACCCCACTGCCAGAGGAGAGATAGACGTAGACGCACACACACAGAATAGACAGACGACACCCAAGCATACTACACATAAAGACAAACAACACAAACACAATCAC